>NC_060071.1:97065529-97368560 GCF_922984935.1 Meles meles | reverse complement strand
GAAAATGGGACTGACTCCTTAATTTCTCTTTCTTCTGTTTTGTTGTTTGTGTATAGAAATGTAGCTGATTTCTGTACATTGATTTTATATCCTGACACTTTACTGAATTCCTGTACAAGTTCTAGAAGATTTGGAATGGAGTCTTTTGGGTTTGACACAGAAAGTATGATATCATCTGCAAAGAGTGATAGTTTGACTTCCTCTTTGCCGATTTGGATGCCTTTAATTTCTTTTTGTTATCTGATTGCTAAGGCTAGGTCTTCTAGTACTATGTTGATTAGCAGTGGTCATAATGGACATCCCTGCTGTGTTCCTGACCCTAGCAGAAAAGCTCTCAGTTTTTCTCCATTGAGAATGATGTTTGCGGTGGGTTTTTCATAGCTGGCTTTGATGATATTGAAGTAGGTACCCTATATCCCTACACTTTGAAGAGTTTTGATCAAGAAAGGATGCTGTACTTTGTCAAATGGTTTTTCAGCATCTATTGAGAGTATCATTTGGTTCTTGTTCTTTCTTTTATTAATATACTCTATCCCATTGATTGATTTGCAGATGTTGAACCAACCTTGCAGCCCAGGAATAAATCCCTCTTGGTCGTGGTGAGTAACCCTTTCAATGTACTGTTGGATCCTATTGGCTAATATTTTGGTGATAATTTTTGCATCTGTGTTCATCAAAAATATTGGTCTCTAATTCTCTTTTTTGATGGGGTCTTTGTCTGGTTTTGGGAGCAAGGTAATGGTGGCCTCATAAAATGAGTTTTGAAATTTTTCTTCCATTTCTATTTTTTGGAAGAGTTACAGGAGAATAGGCATTAATTCTTCTTTAAATGTTTCTTAGAGGGGCACCTGGGTGGCTCAGTGGGTTAAAGCCTCTGCCTTCAGCTTAGGTCATGATCCCAGGGTCCTGGGATCAAGCCCCACATTGGGCTCTCTGCTCAGCAGGGAGCCTGCTTCCTCCTCTCTCTCTCTGCCTGCCTCTCTGACTAGTTGCAATCTCTGTCTATCAAAAAAAAAAAAAAAAGTTTCTTAGAATTCCCCTGGGAAGCCCTCTGGCCCTGGGCTCATTTGTTGGGAGATTTTTGATGACTGCTTCTAGCTCCTACTGGTTATGTGTCTGTCAGGTTTTCTATTTCTTCCTGGTTCAGTTGTGGTAGTTTATATGTCTCTAGGAGTGCATCCATTTCTTCCAGATTGTCAAATTTGTTGGCATATAGTTGTTCATAATATGTTCTTATAATTGTTTGTATTTCTTTGGTATTGGTTGTGATCTCTCCTCTTTCATTCATGATTTTATTAATTTGGGTTCTTTCTCTTTTCTTTTGATAAGTTTGGTCAGGGGTTTATCTATCTTATTAATTCTTTCAAAGAACCAGCTCCTAGTTTCATTGATTTGTTCTATTGTTTTGTTTGTTTGTTTTGTTTTTGTTTTTGTTTTGTTTTGGTTTCTATTTCATAGATTTCTGCTCTGATCTTTATTATTTCTCTTCTGCTGGGTTTAGGCTTTCTTTGCTTTTCATTCTGCAGCTCCTTTAGGTGTAGTGTTGGGTTGTGTATTTGAAACCTTTCTTGTTTCTTGAGAAAGGCTTGTATCACTATATATTTTCCTCTCATGAATGCCTTTGCTGTGTCCCACAGGTTTTGAACAGTTGTGCTTTCATTATCATTTGTTTCCATGAATTTTTCCAATTCTTCTTTAATTTCCTGGTTGGCACATTCATTCTTTAGTAGGATGCCCTTTAGCCTCCATGTATTTGGGTTCTTTCCAAAATTTCCTCTTGTGATTGAGTTCTACCTTCAGAACATTGTGGTCTGAAAATATGCAGGGAATGATCCCAATCTTTTGGTACCGGTTGGGACCTGATTTGTGACCCAGGATGTGATCTATTCTGGAGAATGTTCCAAGTGCACTGGAGAAGAATGTGTATTCTGTTGCTTTGGGATGGAATGTTCTGAATATATCTGTGATGTCCATCTGGTCCAGTGTGTCATTTAAAGCCTTTATTTCCTTCTTGATCTTTTGGTTGGATGACATGTCCATTTCAGTGAGAGGAATGTTAAAGTCCCCTACTATTATTATATTATTGTCTATCTGTTTCTTTGATTTTGTTATTAATTGGTTTATATAGTTGGCTGCTCCCACGTTAGGGGCATAGATATTTAAAATTGTTAGATCTTCTTGTTGGACAGACCCTTTGAGTAGGATATAGTGTCCTTCATTGTCTCTTATTATAGTCTTCGGCTTAAAATCTAATTTATCTGATATAAGAATTTTTGATGTCCATTAACATTATACATTGTTTCCACCCCCTCACTTTAAATCTGGGTTGTGTTTGCGTATAAAATGAGTTTCTTGTAGACAGAATATTGATGGGTTTTATTTTTTTTAATCAATTTTGATACCGGATGTCTTTTTATTGGTGCATTTAGCCCCTTTACATTCAGGGTAACTATTGAGAAATGTGAATTTAGTGTCACTGTATTGCCTGTAAGGTGAATGTTACTGTATATTGGCTCTGTTTCTTTCTGGTCTACTACTTTTAGGCCCTCTCTTTGCTTAGAGGACCCCTTTCAATATTTCCCTTACAGCTGGTTTGGTGTTTACAAATTCTTTTAGTTTTTGTTTGTCCTGAAAGCTTTTTATTTCTCCTTCTATTTTGAATGATAACCTAGCTGGATATAGCATTCTTGGCTGCATGTTTTTCTCATTTAATGCTCTAATACATCATGCCGGTTCTTTCTGGCCTGCCAGGTCTCTGTGGATAAGTCTGTGGCCAGTCTCAAATTTTTACCATTGTATGTTAGAGACTTCTTGTCCCAGGCTGCTTTCAGAATTTTTTCTTGAGTCTTACTAAGACTTGTAAGTTTTACTATTAGATGACGGGGTGTGAACCTATACTTCTTGATTTTGAGGGGGACTCTGTGCACCTCCTGGATTTTGATGCTTGTTCCCTTTGCCATATTAGGGAAATTATTTACAATATTTCTCTCCAATATACCTTCTACTCCCCTCTCTCTTTCTTCTTGTTCTGGAATCCCAATTATTCTAATGTTATTTAGTCTTATTGTATCACTTATCTCTCGAATTCTCCCCTCAAGGTCCAGTTATTTTTCTCTCTTTTACTCAGCTTCTTTATTCTCTGTCATTTGCTTTTCTATATCACCAATTCTCTCTTCTGCCTTATTTATCCTAGCACTAAGAGCCTCCATTCTTTATTGTACCTCATTAATAGCTTTTTAAATTTCAGCTTGGTTAGATTTTAATTCTTTTACTTCTCCAGAAAGGACTTCTATTTCTCCAAACAGGTTTTCTCTAATTATCTTCCTTGCCTTTTCCGAGCCCAGCTAGCACCTTGAGAATCATTATTCTGAACTCTAGATCTGACATATTACCAATGTCCGTGTTGTCGGTCCGTAGCCTTCGGTACTGCCTCTATTTTTTTTTTTTTCTGGTGAGTTTTCCCGCCTTGTCATTTTATCCAGATAAGAATATGAACGAGAGAATAAAATACTAAAAGGGTGGCAAAGACCCCAGAAAAATGTGCATTAACCAAATCAAAGAGACCCCAAATCATAGGGGGAGAAAGGGGGTAAAAAGTAGTTAGAAAATTTAAAAAAAAAGAAAAGGAAAGGAAATAGGAAATGTATATATTAGACTGGTGAATAGAACAGAACCACCCACTTAATTTTGGGAGTATTTTGGTCTCTTAGAAGAAACTACCTCCCAAAATTTTAAAGAAAAATTTATATATATATATATATATATATATATATACACACACACACACAGAAATAAGGGTAAACATAATGAAGGGATGGAATATGACTGTAAAGATGAAAATTTTTAAAAAATTCTAAAAAGTAGTTGATAAGATAAGTTGGTTGGGTAAAAAATAAAAAGAAAGCGGAGAGAATTTCCTTTGTCCGGAGACTAGAACGAAGTCCTGTGATAGATTTAGGGTATATTTTGGTCTATTAGAAGAAGTTATATCCCAAAATTTTTTAGAAGAAAAAACCCTATGTGTATACAAAAAATAAAGTTATATACAATGAATTATAAAATATGACTATAATAATGAAGGTTCAAAACTATTTTTTAATGAAAGGTAATTGTTACGAAAAACTAGTTAAAAAACATTAAAAGAGGAAAAAGTTTAAAAAAATGAGAATAAGAAAAAAAATTAAATTAAAAAATTAATTAAATTTGTAAGACTAAAGAATCATGGGGAGAGAGCCACGAATTCCATGCTTTGCTTTTTCCTTCCCTGGAATTCCACTGTTCTCCTTGATAAATGAGCTTGGTTTGGCTGGATTTCTTACTGATCTTCTGGGGGCGGAGTCTTTGTAGTGATTCTCAGGTGATTCTCATGTGTCTTTGCCCAAGGTAGAATTGCACCACCCTTGGCAAGGTCCGGGCTAAGTAATCTGCTCGGGCTCACTTTCAGGAGCTTTTGTTCCCTGAATGCTTTTCATGGAGTTCTGGAGGAAGGTAATGAAAATGGTGGTCTCCCAATCTCCAGCCTGGAGAAGCCAAGAGCTTGGGGCCCCACTCCTCAGTGCGCCCTTGGAGAAAAGTGCTCAGTCACTCCTGTCTCCTTGGTCTCTGGCCACGCTCGGAGCTCACCCAGTCTGTGACTGTCTGTCACAGTCTGTGGCCCAGTCTGTCTCTGGCACACAGCCCCGCCTGGAGTCTCCAAACCCCAGCAGATCCCTGATGCTTTTCCAGAGAGTCTCCCCGGATCTGCCCCTTGTGGGGTCCCTGCTCAAAGAGCAGTAGCCTGACTGTGTCAAGGATCACAGTTTAAGGTAACCCCGAGTTGAGAGCTCACTCCTTGGCTCTGTCTCTGTAGCCGGCTTCCCGGCTCTAATGCCTATGAGCTTTGTGATACTCAGACACCCCCAATCCTTCTGTGAACCCATAGGACCTAAGACCATGCTGTTCCTGCGAGGGCTCCATCTCCGCTTACCCTCAGTGGAGCAGACTTTTAAAAGTTCTGATTTTTTAAAAAATTTTTTTTAATTTTTAATTTTTTTATTAACATATAATGTATTATTGGCCCCAGGGGTACAGGTCTGTGAATCACTAGGTTTACACACTTCATAACACATACCTTCCCCCAAGTCCATAACCCCACCGCCCTCCCCCCGGCACCCCTGAAAAAGTTCTGATTTTGTGCTCCATTGCTCTGCCACTGGGAGCTGGCCCCTCCCCCCACGGTCTATCTTCCTGTTGCTTTGGATTCACTTTTCCACAGGTCCTACCCTAAAGAAAGTGGTCAATTTTCTGTTTCTAGAATTTCTGCTCCTCTTCTCTTCAATCTCCTATTGGATTTTTAGGTGTTTGGAATGGTTTGATAAACTATCTAGCTGATCTCCTGCTACCTGATGTCATCTCAGCCTGCTACTTCTCCAGCATCTTGACTCCTCCTGGCCTTATGGATCTTAACAGCTCTGGTGCTATTGACCCAGAGACACTGCACTATCTACCATAGTTACCCTATACTCTGTTCACACCTTTGTGAATAATCACTTTGTCAATAAACTCTCCTCAAATTTCCAAAATTAGTATGCTCTCTGTTTCTTATCTGGACCCTCTATGATATAATATCCAAGTGGAGCTGAAGAGTAAGATATTGACTGTACAGGTCTGGAATGTAGAAAAGAGGTCTGACTCAGATATAAATTGGAAGTCATTAGCATATAGATAGTATTTAAAGTATTAAATCTGGAAAAGATTATCAGGGGAATAAATGTGGATAAGAAATAGAAAAGGAACAAATCCTTGGCTTCTTCTGGAAAAAAAAAAAGAGGAATCCTTAAAGGAATCCAAGAAGGAGTGACTTGTGAGGGTGAAGGGAAACTGGGTGTGGTCCTGGACAAATGAGGAAAGCATAGCAGAGAGAATGGTGGTGATCAGCTGTGTCAAATACTCCTGACAGCAAAGTATTATCAGGACAGAGAAGTGAGGATTGAGCCCCGCGTCCAGCTCCCTGCTCCGCGGGGAGACTGCTTCCTCCTCTCTCTCTGCCTGCCTCTCTGCCTACTTGTGATCTCTGTCAAATAAATAAATAAAATCTTTAAAAAAAATTTAAAAAATAAATAAATTTTAAAAAATAAAGGTAGCACATTACAGAGTTTCCACTCATTAATATCTTAGCATGGATAACTTATCAAAATAGCAGGAACAGGACTCTGAGAGAACTGAACACAGAACAGATAACTATTTTCATGCATGCATGAAAGAAGGGAAGGGAAAGGCATACTTAGTGCAATGTGTAGTGTCTAGCACATAGTTGGTGCGCAATAAATACGGAAAATTAAAATGTGGGATATGAAAGCTAGGTCAAGGGGACTCTTACATTCAGGGAAGAATATTGGGGCACAGGAGGTTTGGAGGAGGGTGGGCAGTAGTGGAAGGAGAAAGTGAAGCATGAAGGAGGAATTTGGGAGGAGGTACTATAAATAAACTACCAAGTTCACTATTTAACTACACCTATCCATGCTTAACTATTAAAAAAAAAACAGGAGACATCATGACAAAGCTAAAGATTAGCACTCAGTTTAGAGGATGTGAGGCAGTGCATTCTATTGCATAGGGCAGGGAGAATGGATTATTTTGTTTCTTAAATGTTCATGTGGTAGCTACAGATACAGTTTCTAGAGAAATATCCCTCAACTTACTCTGTCATTTTCAGGGAGAAGTCAATTGAAAAGGACTTCCAGCATGTTCTGGGAATGCAAGCAAAATTCTAAACAATTTCAGGTCTGTGGAATGAAAAGAAATCCTTATTTCTTCTGTCTTTGGTAGATCTGGAGAGTTTTGGTATTGAGGTTTTATTGAGCTGTATCTAATGTTACAGTGCATACATAGGCTGTGTTTACAGGGACCAGAGGGATTGTTGAATTATTATGTTGGAAAATATTCAGCTAATAATGGAATATATTAAGCAACAATGCCAAGAAGGATTAAGTATTTCCTGTTTTACATTTCTAATTATATAGTTGTCATTTCTTGCTTAATTTTAGATTGGTCGTGGCATGATTTAACTATGAGTTTAGTTTTTCTACTATCATATTCTGAGGATAAAGATTAAGGATTTTGTCTGCATTTTCTCCAAATTTTATTATTTTTCATTAGCTTTTCAATTAAATGTGCAAAAGGATGATATCATTTATTTTAACCTTAAGATTGAACAAACAAGTCGAATATCACCTTGATGATATTAGAAGTTAATGTGCTTTTTTTGTCCTGTTTCTAAATAAAATGGAGAATTTAAATGTGCTGGGATCACAATTTGTAATGTAAAAAGTTCTTATACTATGTGCTTTATTTATAATGTAGCTTTTAGTAATTTATGCTTGGGGAAAACAAATGAATATGTTAAAATTCTACCCTTTACACCACATGCAGTAGTTATTAGTGAAGTCAACATATTGCTTGACTGTCTTCATTATTACTGTATGACTACTTGTGTTTAACTAATAGTTTTTTTTATCCTTCCAATGTGCTGAAACTTTCTGAATACTCAATACAGCTGTTCTTTATAATGACACTGCCTCATTAGTTTGATGCATTTGAGCATACATACTAATAAGGACAGTCACAAGGAAAAAAATACTTTATTTTGTTCTTCCCTGGTGTTCCTTTTTGAAATAAGAACATTTGCCACTAGTGGATGTTGCAGCTCAAATTTAACCAAAGGAAAAATCTCAGGAAAATGCACAGATGGTCTCACTGGACTCTAGAGAAACTACTTGTCTGTATCAGTGGTACTTTCTCCTTGGTTTATCTACCTGTTTGCACAACATAAAAGAATAAATGAAACAAGATGGGATTGGGAGGGAGACAAACCATAAATGACTCTTAATCTCACAAAACAAACTGGGGGTTGCTGGGGGGAGGTGGGATTGGGAGAGGGGGAGCGGGCTATGGACATTGGGGAGGGGAGGCGAACCATAAGAGACTATGGACTCTGAAAAACAACCTGAGGGTTTTGAAGGGTCAGGGGTGGGAGGTTGGGGGAACAGGTGGTGGGTGATGGGGAGGGCACGTTTTGCATGGAGCACTGGGTGTTGTGCAAAAAGAATGAATACTGTTACGCTGAAAAAATTAATAAAAAGGGAAAAAAAATTAATTTTTCACATTAAGCCTGTAATTTCCTAGGGTGGGCATATAAAGAGTTGCTCAGCTAAAAAAGTCATGCCTAATAGTCTCTAGATAACTTTGTGGCCCCTTTCTATTAAGAGGTTTTCTGGCAATGTGTGGTGGCATGCATAGGAGTGCATATGCATTCCTGCTTCAGCTATTGTCATGCATCATGAACTATACCGTGGGATCTGCCTTTTAGGAGGAGGAGGAGGTGGTATGTTCCTCTCAAACAAATCCTAAATTGGATTTTCTGGACCATAACTGACATTGATTGTTTCGTCTGTAACAAACTTGAAAAATAATTTTCTTTTTTCCACTCTGGAATATTCCATTTGTCAGAAAGCTATGTCAATAGAAAAGTAGAGATTCATGCTATCATATTTGAAATTTAATGTCTATTCAATTTCACTAAAATGTTTTCTGAAAGACGATCCCTATGTAGATATACAACATCTAGGAAAAGGAAAATTTTAAGTCACCAAGCTATAGTTGTAACCAAACATGAATCTTTTCTAAAAGATTTCCAGTGGCTGGGAAGGGATTGAAAACTGGAGATTTGTTTTCAAGTCTCTGTATCTTGATTCGCTAGTACACTCTGCTTAATTTAATTTTTTTTTACTTTTATATTACTAATTCTGTTTTAATTTATCTAATTCTATTAAAGATATAAGCACCCAAAACTTTTAGGTATATCTATTACAAAGAAAGAAATGCAAGACTTAGATAATGACATTGTGTCAAGAGATTGATAATCAGTAATATTTAGTTCATTTATATGGTTTGTCCTAAAAGGATTTGATGAAAGTTTTTGAAAGGTATAAAATATATTAAAATTAATAATTAGGGGAGAAGCAGCTAGAAGTAGACACTGATTTTCTTGTTCCTGGAATATTTTAGAAGCTCAGTGTAACCTATGTTAAAGAGAAGTGATTATAAAGGAGGTGAAAGAGGAGAGTGGTTAATGGAATGCTTGTGTCAGCTAGCAGGCTGCTGCGGACAAATGGCAAGGCAAATGCTAACATTCATAGTCTCTTCTAATCTAGCAAGTTTTAGAAGGCTCATTCCCCTTGC
The DNA here is from genome assembly GCF_922984935.1 of Meles meles. Taxonomy (NCBI): domain Eukaryota; kingdom Metazoa; phylum Chordata; class Mammalia; order Carnivora; family Mustelidae; genus Meles; species Meles meles. The sequence goes on along the minus strand of NC_060071.1, from coordinate 97,359,341 downwards.
TGACTTTAGCTAAAATCCATCTGGAAATGTTCTTGTTTTATTTGGCTTTGTGGAATCCCTCCCCTACTGCCCTGTGGCTCAGAACCTGGCATATATTAAATACTTAGTAAATATTAAATATTTTATTACTAGAATGTTTCATTCAAATTGTATGGAGCTGTATGATTTCAGCAGAGGATGTTATATTCATGAATATTCTGAATTCAGTGTGCCCTTAATAAATCTGTGAGCATTTTAATCTATCTCTGAGGGGAAAAAATAAAAAATTTGTACTTCTTTCATTATGGATATAATTCTTGGTCAATTAAAACAGCTTTCAGAATATTTTCTAAATGAACAAGGAATTGTCCTTTAAAGTTAATACTTCTGGCTCTGACTAACTAAGCATTCAGAAATAAGATATAGAAGCGGGATATAATATATGTAAACAAAGGGAAGATGATTTGGTTTTTAAACCAGAGGGTACTGGTCCTAACTCCAAAAGGTATATTGAATTTAGTTCTTAGTTAAAAGGCAACTATAAAGCCTTTCATAAGCATTCTGAGAGAGACAAGGTATTCACATTAAAAAGTCTTTTAAAACCAGATCAGTTTTTAGAAACTAGTTCCTCATCCCCCTGCTCCTCATACCAGGCACTTTGTCCTAGGGGTCTGTTTCTTTGTAGTCATTAATGTTCGAGAGACACATAAACTGTAAGTAAATGCAAAATAAAGAGTAAAGGGTGGTCCAGATGGCTGTAGAGTGATTACTCATTAGGGATAATGAAGTGTGAGATTTAAAAAATATCCCTTGGATTAGGAGTGATATTAAAGCAGGGAGGCAGTTAAGGAACTTGGAAGAGAAAATAAAAGAAGCTGAATACCTGTCCAGAGAGGTTATTTGAGAAAAATGACCATAATTAGATAAGACTGTCTTTCATGTTTTATTTATCCAGATGGACGGACATATAATGGTGTTATAGCTTTCATCAAAATCTGGTGTAACATCAACACTTAATTCTAGTTAATAATTCTGCCCAATTTTTTCATCCTGCATTTTCAGCCTGATGTGTGTTCACACTTTTCCTACTTTTTTCTTCCTTATTTCTCTCCTTCCTGTTTATCTCTATATGTTTATTTAATATATACATATTTTATTTACTTTCAGTTATAGAAATGATACAAGAATTCATATAATTTAGAAAGTTTCAAGTGGTAGTTATCAATCAAGAGTTCCCTTTGGAGGCATCCTTCTTTACTTGATCTTCCTACCTCCAACCATACTACTCTGTCATCAGGATTAATCCTTATAACCAGGTTATGTTGATTATTCTCTGTAACTACTTTGTGTTTAGATTTTTTCCAACATGTTTTTTAAAGAAGGGAAATTCTTCCTTGGGAGCGTCAGGAAAAGCAAAGTTGATGAACTTAGATGAATTCTTCCAACACTATGATCCTTTATGGATTCCTTATAAAAATCTGGCCTGGCTGATTATGTACTGCTATTTAACTGACTTAAAATTTTAGAATATCTTAAGTTCTGGTGTGAGGGAAACTTCCTCATACCACATTGTTATACTTGACATAAATCTTGAGTAAAAAAATTAAAGTATTCTGATTAGTACTATGTTAGCCACTTATGTGAATGAAATTTAACTAAATTTGATTTCATCCGTTACATACTGAGTTTTGGGGGTTTTTTGAGAGGAGGGAGGAAGTTTCTAATGACATGCATTTTTTAGTGAACCTACTTTAATTTTTGTGAGTGCTTTGTAATAGATACTGTGAATAACTGAATGAATAATGGGCAAGAAAACTCCTGTAGTCAACAAGATTCTTTCTTCTGTGATGGTGTTGGTGGAGCATTGAATGCTGAGCCTTTCAGTTAGCACACTGTAATGGAATTTTCTATTTTTGTTTCAGTTAAGTGGAGATACTCCCAAGACAATAAGTCATTGTGTTCTACCAATCAAATAAGGTTCATTTGGAACACAGTTGTACTTCCTTCTCCTTCATTATATATAAGCAGTGTGTTCTGTAATAGAACTTATTCCTACATACATTTTCTTGTCAATCAACTTCAAATAAAAAAATTAGAGATACATGGTAGTTGCTTAAAATTCCTTTTCTAAGTTCTCTAAAATTTAGTAATTCATGACAGTAGCATGCCAAGAGCCAGGAAAGGAATGGTAATCTTTCCAAGGGGAATACTTTGTGCAGTTCTGATCTGAATTTAGTTCTGAAGTCTTCAAATAAATTGGTGTAATGTTAATCTGGTAAACTCACTCTTACTTGTATTCCAAATTGTTTCTTGAATGGTAAATAAATGAGTGGGTTGAAAGCAGAGATTTGGGTGTGGTGCATGCTCCACAGCCTAGCTTACCATGAAAAAGCCTAACTTTACCATGAAGTAACTGACTGTACTATCACTGATGAAGTGATTGCAAATTATTCTAGGGCTTGTGAGCAGAACATTTGAAGCTCAGTCTCTGTTATTTTTAATTTTTACCCATGGATCAAATTTTCTAGTAACTTAGGAAATGAGATGAGGAGGAGGTGAGTGCCATATTCCTATAGCAAGTGAGGAAGAAGACTAGAATGAACATTTGATACAGTTATGATGACCAAATCAACAGCTGACAAAATATGTTGCTAATATGTATTATATATATATTATATATGTGTGTATATATAACATATACACATGTTATTTATATATACATATACACACATGTATATATATATGTATACATACACATTTATTTATATATTTATATAAATTTGGAGGTTTTCTTAGAAGGTAGAGAAAGACCATCCCATATCATAGTGCCTTATGTGGATTCACTTTGTGAAAAATCTTCAACTGTGATGGCATAATCTGTGTCTAAGTCCTTTACTTTTTCTGTCCCATAAAGTGTGCTCTCAGGTATCCTTTTAACTAGGGGTTGATGTCGCTGTTCCTCTAGCCCACCCCCTGATCTGTAATATTCCTGTCCATGAGCAGAGATTTCTCCTATGTGTTTCAATTAGTGTGTTCCACCAAACTGAATATATGCCATGGCCCAAAGAAAATCTCTACTGGAGATTTTAGGTAGTGGTCCTGAAACCCTGGAAGGTTGGAGGCCAGGATGAACTTTGTAAAACTGCTTTGGGTGTTGAGAAATGAAGATTTTTATTTCTGTCTTTAATGATAGATTATCACTAAGGATAAGCAAATTCTTTCCATCCTCTGACTTAGGATATTTGGAATTTAGATTCCTAGTCTCTAGGCTGATAAAGAGTGTGTGTGTATGTATATATGTGTGTGTGTGTGTGTGTATATATATATATATATATATATGTATATATATAAATATAAAATACAGAATATAACAACAATGTACAAACACACACTAAACCCTGGGTTGATTAGTGTGCTGATATATGAAATTAAAATTAAAAAAAGGAATCAAAAGTATTTTTAAACTCAAATTTAAATCCCACTGTAAAATCTTAATAGTTATTAGAGATAGTAGATGCATATGTTAGCACTGAATATCACTTAAAAATATAAACATCATTAGCCTGAAGTCTCATGGTTTCCTTTATTGGCACAATTTTCTTGTATATCTTTACAGAAATATTAAGTTCTGTATGCATATATATCTTTTCCTCTCACTACTTAATTATAAATTCTTCTTATAATACTTGCATATAATAAATTTATATGTAAAGACCTGAGTTTAACTGTTAGAAATGGTATTGAAGACAAATTTTAGAACCTGACTTTTAAATTTATGAGTTTACTAAGGTTACTAAACTGGAGTTACTAAAATTTATTTTTTAAAATTTATTTCTAAATTTCTAAATTTTAGAATAAAATTTATAAATTTTAGAATAATAAATTTCTAAAATTTATTATAAAAAATAAAGAACTTCTTCCCCACCACTTTTCCAACCAATTAAACTGTCCCCAAATTTATAGACTTCAAATTCCTTCTGGTTGGCTCTTGATAATACTTCACCATATTATATAAATAATTTAAAAATCAAGCTAAATACAATCTACAGTGGAGTGTAGGTTTTTCTGCCCAAGTTATCCTGGGCCATAATGGTTTTGCCAATTAAAGTAACTTTATCAACTTTCTGAGCTGTGCCCATCTGATGGGATTTAGTCTCTTTTCTGCCCCTCCACTTTTATGAATGTTTGCTCTACTCCCCTCAAATCATAGATAATTATATCATCTCTCAGATGATCCATTTAAAGTATTTGCTAACATCTTTTTTGATACATTAATTTTCAAATTTGCATTTTCCCAAGGAACAGCAAATCCAGGGCATTGTTTTTTCACTCTTTACCACAGACACAATATAATGATTATGTTTTTCCATATATATCTATATAGATTGCCTTGGATCAACGTCCCTTAAAGGCCCAGTGGGCAATTAATATGTAGAGGGCCAGTCTACAGCAAAGGTTTTTGTTCCAGATTCCTAGATGGAACTTTGGTGATTTAGGTTCAACCAATGGTTAGCTCCTTTTGCCCATTTTGGTGAGAGCAAAATACTTTCTCCTTAAAGTGAGGGAAGAGCTACCATAACCTGCCTGTCCCAAAATTTTTATGGAGGCAAATGTTCCGACCTGTACTCCCTCAGACTATCTTACCATGTATGGGAAGAGGAGTTAGAAGGGAGGAAGAGAGAGAGGAATGGTTGGAATTCCTCCCAGAAAGGTAACATCCAACCATATTTGTACCTTCCAGTCTTTTACAAGCCAGCATGTATAAGACAACAAGTCAGCCATTTTTCTGGTCTTTAATTTCCTCACCACAATAAATACCCACCCATTAGCAAAATGGGCAGAAAATACCTTGGTTTTGAGGAGCACTCTCCTTCCTTTGGGATAGATTGAAATGAAATATCCTTGGAGGAAGGTGGCTGTAGCAGGGTGGAACAAAATTTGGTTCCTAGAAGTGGGCACAGCATTTTCTTAAAAGGTTAAAATTAACATAGTCTAAATCGTTAAATTCTTATCATGTGGCACTGAACTTTGGCACTTTGATCATCTTTTCATTTCTGAGCAGGAGAGTAACCACTTTCTGGAAAGAATCTTGGCCCTACCCGTGGGCACTCCATTGTTTATCTCCATGTGCAGATGGAGTGGCTTTCTCTTCAAGCATTTGTTCTTGTCAGACTCATCAACTTTCATAAGAAAATGTCAATCCGGCCTTTGGGCTGAGGAGCTGTTAAAACATATGGCTTTGCATTTAACCAGAAAAACAGAATAGCTGCACTCCAGGTACTTGTCAGGGAATATAATCTTCAACTCACTGCCATTCAACACTTATCAAAAGCTCAGCTGGGAGAAACAATATTTATGAAAGACTGTCTGAAGGACATGCAGTTTGTTGATTCACCTGGTTACTCTTAAATTTATTCCATCTAAGCTAGACAAGCAGAAATTCTGGAACACTGTCTGGTCCCCATGGGAGTGCTTTTACTAAATTATGGTTTGGCATTTTGCCATAAGCTTCTTCTGAATGATGACAGAAGGAACAGATCTTTGAAACCTACTGTTGTTTACTATGAGGCTATTGTTAATGAATCTTCACTACATTACACAGTTTTCTCTTTATGATGGCCCACAGGAGAAATTTCTCTCATGTTAGTACCAGCCATGGAGGTGTTCTACTTGGCAACTTGTTTGCCTATAAGCACATAAACACTGAATCATAACCAGTTGTGCTTCTGCCCTTGAGTAATTTGCTAGCAAGTATAAAGCTCAAGCTGTAACCCATTTCTGGAAAGTGTGCAGCATTTCCCAACATATATTTTGAGACCTAATTTTATGTCTGATTCCACCTTACTTGACTCCATCTAATTTACTCTTTATTCTGGGTAAGATGAGGGAGGGTTAGTTGGAGAATACCTTAGTTTGGAGGAGCAGTAGTTCTTGGATGAAGAAGAGGGACTCACTTGACTTGTAGGGCAGAGTGCTTTGGTCTACAGATAAATCTATGCACAAATAACATTTGATAGAAATCCAGGTCATATTATTATATCTCGATGATGTGTCATTGTCTGTCTGGCACTCAAACATTCTGGCTCCAGTGACCTACTTTTTATTTCTTCTGGTCCTCTGCTGAGGAAAAAAGCCTTTCTGGAGAATTGGAAAGAGAAGTCTCTTGCAATGGGATGGATGGGAGAGGATATGGAGTTTAGAGATAAGCAGATACAATCCATAGGAGTTACATTGCTTCCAGAGTCCCATTCAGGAATTGTTTAAGTGGAAACATCTGAGTTGGAAGTTAACCATCCTGAGAAAATTACTGGCACTCAGCCACCAAGTGAATTTGTGCGCCAGGCCATTAGTCACACAGATGCCTCTTTCACAGCTTGTGTCAAAATCTGTCACTGATTTTGGCAACGGCAGGTAAGTCATTCTTTCAAAGATATAACTGCATGCTGCAGAAATTATAAACCTTAATTTTCATCAACTATTAAAAGGCCTTTGGCTTTTCTCAAGTATCACTTAAAGTGGTATTTTCCAAACGCTGATCTATGGAGGAGGATAAACTTTTTCTTTCACCAGCCTGGGACGTAATTGGAATGTGATATAATGGTAATGCAGGAAACTTTTCATGAAGCTAAAGTGATTTCATTTAAAATCCTTTGTTATATTCTGAGGCTCTGTACTTCCTGCTTTTGGGTGTTTGTAGTTCTTTCTTTTATGACACTGTAATGGTAATTTTTAAAAAAATGCTTCCTGTTAAGTAATAATAACAACATAAGTGAGTCTGTAGGACTGGCAAGTATGGTGGTTCAGGTTTTCTACTGCATAAGACAGTAATGTTTCATGTGAATTACATGTTTGGTGGTTATTTAAATTCCACTAAAACTAAAAACCACTGACTGAGAGGATGTGAGCTTCTCTTGTGCCAGATATACTTTTTTTTTCCATAGAGAGTTTGGCTATTATTTCCCACTAAACATTGCCACTTCATAAATGATTCCTATGAAAACATTATGGAGATGAGAAGATAATTACTACAGCTTTGCCAAACTATAGGGAATAGAGTAATATGCTTCACTGATGTGAAGAGGATGACAACTGGAACTCTTTTAAAGAGCTACTGCAACTCAGGACCCTGAAGTTTCCAGTTGTCAAGAGCAACACGTCTTTCTCAGGTTGTTGATTGGCACTGATAGGCACTTGTCCATCCCTCACTTATTTGACATGCTGCAGCAGAGAAAAAGACAGGAGAGTTTATACACATTGTTTGCTGCCCTACTATGCCTTCAAGAAGCAAGTTTAAAATGTTGATTTTCTATCAGGTTTCTAGTCTTATAAAGATGGGTATTGCCGATGGCCTCTAGGCACTTGTATGCTCTCACAGAGTCTTTGCCATATTCCACATCCATGATAAGCAACTGAAATGGAATGGAATCAGAATTATTGAAGGGTGAGGACCACCTTTTATTATGAACTAAGTACACTGGACACAAAGCCAGTGCTTCACAAATTTTAGAAATTAGATTTTCAAGGTCATGCAAACACCACTACATGTCACTGCATGATTGCTACAAGGATGAGGAAATGTGCTTTTTTCTTTTTTTTAATCATTGAAATTTCTGTAGAACTCTTAATCCTACCTCGATCTACACTGAAAAGCTGAATAAACACATCTCATCCAGCAAAGGGTTTTTAAAGGTTGAATGACTGCAGGTGATATTTTAAGCAAAAGAATTTTTCATTTCCTCTCTACTAAAAAAGTAAAAATATACCCAGTGTGGGTAAAATATGCTATAGAATTTGTCTTATAGAATGCAGTTTCCTTGTTGTGTTTCTGTAAGAGATTTTCAGTATACAGTAAAAATTTTCTGGATGATTCTGTGTTACTGGATTTGTGGATAATTTCTAATACGCAGTGAGGTTGAGAAGTTATCTTGTAGCAACTAATTTAGTTGAGAATATCACTTTAATAATGTATTAAGCTTTGGCTCACTCTTCTCCGAGAACATCACAAGGTAAGCTACTTCTTTACTCATTTGCATGAGTTTCAAAGCAGTGTAGATATTTTGTAAAAGGTGAACCTTACAATGATTTTTGGAAAAATAATTTTTAGCTATGAATGAAATGTAAGTCTAGTCTTATTTGAAATTTCAGTAATGATTTCAATAGGTTTTTTTTTTCCTAAAAAAGAAATAAAATGTTTAATAGTACTAAATATTCCTGTTCTATTAAAGCATTGAGGAAAAGGTTGGGATAAAATAAATATTAAAATCAGATTCTCTCGGATTTCCTGACAGTACATGCATGTCTTTTTCCATGTGCTGTCTCTTTCCCTTTTTCCACCTCTCTGCTTTAAATTCATCACCACCTACCTCTCTTTTCACTTTTCTCTCCTTTTGGAATATTTTGTCCTTCTAGTCATTCATATCTCTTTGACCATACAGTCTGTGTTCTTTCCCTATGCAATACTGATTGCAAGGGAGTTTGTTGCTAAGGTGAAATTCCTATTACTGGAAACATTTGAGCCTAAGATTTAAGGAAATCTAAAAAAATAAATAAATAAATAAAGATGCTACCTGGTAGCAAAGAGATAACTGATTCCCTCATGGGACCCTTCTAATATGATGACTTCACTTTCCATCAAGAAAAGTCTCATTCATGAGTACATCCATAGAATCCATATAATTTCTGAACAAATGAGAAACATACTGGTAGCAAGCAAAGTAAAATTAAAATGAATTATAAACCTTTCCTCCTTCTAAGAATAGAAACAAGAGATTGTACGATCATCTTTGTCAAATCTTTTACTAATTCTTTTTTATTAATTTTTACTTTGTAATAACATTTGGATTTATTTTCCTCTAGAGCATTTTAGAATCTTAACGACCAGTAAAATAGGCAGTCATACCAATTTTTTTAGTAGGCTGAAAAATTGAAATTTGTATATTTTATATTTATTATATCTATATGTTATATTTCATGAGGGATGCAGCCCAACCTTCTGTAATGTTTGTCTTCTCATCTCACTTTTATGTTCATTATTTAATTCTTCTTATTTATTCAGCAGACTCTCAAAAACAGTGGTGTGTTTTTAATTGATTTTTAGAACTGACCAGTTCAAATTGAAAAGAAAAAGAATAAATGAAACAAGATGGGATTGGGAGGGAGACAAACCATAAATGACTCTTAATCTCACAAAACAAACTGGGGGTTGCTGGGGGGAGGTGGGATTGGGAGAGGGGGAGCGGGCTATGGACATTGGGGAGGGGAGGCGAACCATAAGAGACTATGGACTCTGAAAAACAACCTGAGGGTTTTGAAGGGTCAGGGGTGGGAGGTTGGGGGAACAGGTGGTGGGTAATGGGGAGGGCACGTTTTGCATGGAGCACTGGGTGTTGTGCAAAAAGAATGAATACTGTTACGCTGAAAAAATAAATAAAATGGAAAAAAAAAAAGAAAAAAAAATGAAGTCTACAAACATAAATAAACCATAGTACATAAAATGTAAAAAAAAAAAAAAAAAAAGGAAAACAGTATCTCAGGACACCATTTGGTGGCTCAGTTGGTTAAGCCTTTAGCTCCCAATTTTGGCTCAGGTCATGATCTGTCCAGGGTGGTGAGATCCAGCATCTGTCAGGCTCTGCACTCAGTGGAAGTCTGCTTGAGATTCTTTCTTTCCCCCTTCTGCTGTGCCTTCCACTGCTTGGTGTGCACACTTGCCTGAGCATGTGCTCTCCCTTTCTCTAAAAATAAATAAATAAATAAAACTTTAAAAACAAAACAAAAACAATATCTCAACATGACAAATAAAATCACTTTAAAAAAGACTGTAATATATTAAATGTAAACTGCAGTGCTAAACATTACTTTAGATCACAGCAACTGAAATGTTTTCCTTTATATAAGTTGCCAAAAGATAAAGTTAACACAGCCTGATCAATAATGCTGTTTTAAAAATAAGAAAACCTTGAAACAGACTTTATAGATGAGTAAATATGTTTTCTCCTCAGCACTTTTTTTTTTTAAAGATTTTATTTATTTATTTGACAGACAGAGATCACAAGTAGGCAGAGAGGCAGGCAGAGAGAGAGGAGGAAGCAGGGTCCCTGCTGAGCAGAGAGCCCGATGCGGGGCTCTATCCCAGGACCCTGAGATCATGACCTGAGCCGAAGGCAGAGGCTTAACCCACTGAGCCACCCAGGCGCACCTCCGCCCCCAGCACTTTTCATTACTATTAATTTTTCCCTCTCTTTTCATCTCTGGTTGAGTAGAGTAGCCAATAGTAAAACCATTATTTTTTTCTTGCTTTAAAACTTGCTTACCTGAGGGGCGCCTGGGTGGCTCAGTGGGTTAAAGCCTCTGCCTTCGACTCAGGTCATGATCCCAGAGTCCTGGGATCAAGCCCCGCATCAGGCTCTCTACTCTGCAGGGAGCCTGCTTCCTCCTCTCTCTCTGCCTGCCTCTCTGCCTACTTGTGATTTCTGTCTGTCAAATAAATAAATAAAATCTTAAAAAAAAAAAAAAACTTGCTTACCTGAGTTAACACATTAACATCAATCGAGGTGATGCTCACAAGGAAATAAATAGCTGTAAACTCTCCCACGTTTATTCCCTACTATAGCATAGATAATGTGAGCTTCATCTGTACTGTGTTTCAAAGAGTTATGACTTAGTTTATAAGGAATCTGATGATGAGGGTATTTTTATATTCATATCCTTTCATGTTCTCTAGTTCCAGTACAATTAATCACTATTCAGTATCATTCTATTACAATAACTTTCGATCTAGGGATCATAAACAACAGGAGTCCTTTAGACCTTTTATAGAATGATCTAAAATGCAAAGATCAGTCAGTAACGTTTTGAAGTTCCCAGTCAAGATGGGCAGATAAGGGATTAGAAGTGGGGCCATGATAGATTTTTGTAGCTGTTGATTGCCCTCGCAATCCCTAGACCTCCTATCTCTTCCACACTACACACAGTTCCTGTCATCTCCCTTCTTCATGAAATGCAAATGACAAAGAATGAGAGTACTCTGCTGTCTTAGCTGATTTTAAAGGATCAACATTGTAAAAACTGTTTTGCTAATGCTAAGGCTGGAGCATCCTGGAGAAATTTGCATTCTAAAAATGGCATCTACTGATGTAGTTAACACATATTGGAACTGAAGCGATGGGAGTATTTTGTAGAATATAAGGTGCATTTACATTATAAGGTATTAGTTGTTTACTTGACACTAGAATAATTTGATTAATAAATATTACATATGGGGGCACCTGGGTGGCTCAGTGGGTTAAGCCGCTGCCTTCGGCTCAGGTCATGATCTCAGGGTCCTGGGATCGAGTCCCACATCGGGCTCTCTGCTCAGCGGGGAGCCTGCTTCCCTCTCTCTCTTTCTGCCTGCCTCTCTGTCTACTTGTGATCGCTCTCTGTCAAATAAATAAATAAAATCTTTAAAAATAAATAAATATTGCATATGTCCATCAGCTGCTTATTCATTACTCATTCATTTGGCTGATTGGCACAGTTTCAATAGTGAATTAAAAATAAGTTCTGTGTACTCTCCTTTCTACATTTCATTGAGGAGAGTAAATTTTTTTTATAGTTTTGTGTAAATCTTTAGTAGTATCACATTTTCTTCTCTTTTAAATGAACCTTGGGACTTTCAGGCATTGTCAGAAAGACAGTGATAATTATCTGTTGTTGAAAGACATTATGTATTTCTAATCAATATTAAATTCAATGCTAATACTATCAGCCAAGAAAAAAGTTGGAGACTCAAGTCAAACCCAAACTAGACACTTATTTAAATAACTACTCATTTAAATAACTTTTTCTTTTTCTGATTATAAAAGATAGTGGCTCATAGCATAGGCAATAAACTTATATAGAAGGGAGTGAATTCCAACAAGGTAAAGATGGGAGATTTGAGATAAAATGGCAGATCAAGAGAGCAGGCAGCTGAGACTCAGTTTCTTCCTGAATCAGATCTTATTCTACACTTTGAATAAAGAAGGAACTTATATAACAAATGAGAAAATAGATTAATTACAAACATGGTGATGTATTGGCTTCATTTTGTAAACAATTCATGTGATAACATTGCTGGATAATTATATTATTTTATACTTACAGATTATGTCTCTCTTTTTTTTTTTTTGTTTATTTTATTTATTTATTTTTTTTTTCAGCATAACAGTATTCATTCTTTTTGCACGACACCCAGTGCTCCATGCAAAACGTGCCCTCCCCATCACCCACCACCTGTTCCCCCAACCTCCCACCCCTGACCCTTCAAAACCCTCAGGTTGTTTTTCAGAGTCCATAGTCTCTTATGGTTCGCCTCCCCTCCCCAATGTCCATAGCCCGCTCCCCCTCTCCCAATCCCACCTCCCCCCAGCAACCCTCAGTTTGTTTTGTGAGATTAAGAGTCATTTATGGTTTGTCTCCCTCCCAATCCCATCTTGTTTCATTTATTCTTCTCCTATCCCCTTACCCCCCCATGTTGCTTCTCCATGTCCTCATATCAGGGAGATCATATGATAGTTGTCTTTCTCCGATTGACTTATTTCACTAAGCATGATACGCTCTAGTTCCATCCACGTCGTCGCAAATGGCAAGATTTCATTTCTTTTGATGGCTGCATAGTATTCCATTGTGTATATATACCACATCTTCTTGATCCATTCATCTGTTGATGGACATCTAGGTTCTTTCCATAGTCTGGCTATTGTAGACATTGCTGCTATAAACATTCGGGTACACGTGCCCCTTCGGATCACTATGTTTGTATCTTTAGGGTAAATACCCAGTAGTGCAATTGCTGGGTCATAGGGTAGTTCTATTTTCAACATTTTGAGGAACCTCCATGCTGTTTTCCAGAGTGGTTGGACCAGCTTGCATTCCCACCAACAGTGGAGGAGGGTTCCCCTTTCTCCACATCCTCTCCAGCATCTGTCATTTCCTGACTTGTTAATTTTAGCCATTCTGACTGGTGTGAGGTGATATCTCATTGTGGTTTTGATTTGTATTTCCCTGATGCCGAGTGACGTGGAGCACTTTTTCATGTGTCTGTTGGCCATCTGGATGTCTTCTTTGCAGAAATGTCTGTTCATGTCCTCTGCCCATTTCTTGATTGGATTGTTTGTTCTTTGGGTGTTGAGTTTGCTAAGTTCCTTATAGATTTTGGATACTAGCCCTTTATCTGATATGTCGTTTGCAAATATCTTCTCCCATTCTGTCAGCTGTCTTTTGGTTTTGTTAACTGTTTCCTTTGCTGTGCAAAAGCTTTTGATCTTGATGAAATCCCAATAGTTCATTTTCGCCCTTGCTTCCCTTGCCTTTGCTGTTGTTCCTAGGAAGATGTTGCTGCGGCTGAGGTCGAAGAGGTTGCTGCCTGCGTTCTCCTCAAGGATTTTGATGGATTCCTTTCTCACATTGAGGTCCTTCATCCATTTGGAGTCTATTTTCGTGTGTGGTGTAAGGAAGTGGTCCAATTTCATTTTTCTGCATGTGGCTGTCCAATTTTCCCAGCAATGGAACAAATAATCCTAAAATTTATATGGAACCAGAAAAGACCTCGAATAGCCAAAGGAATATTGAAGAACAAAGTCAAAGTTGGTGGCATCACAATTCCGGACTTCAAGCTCTATTACAAAGCTGTCATCATCAAGACAGCATGGTACTGGCACAAAAACAGATTATGTCTCTTAAAGAGTAAGTATGCATCTGAAATATTAGATTTATTATTATTATTTTTTTAAAGATTTTATTTATTTATTTGACAGAGAGAGATCACAAGTAGGCAGAGAGGCAGGCAGAGAGAGAGGAGGAAGCGGGCTCACCTGCGGAGCAGAGAGCCCGATGCGGGGCTCGATCCCAGGACCCTGCGATCATGACCTGAGCTGAAGGCAGCGGCTTAATCCACTGAGCCACCCTGGTGCCCCCTAGATTTATTTTTAACTGAGAAATTTTACATTTAATTAATTTTTTAACATGTTTTGAAGAGTTTTATTTCAATTATATTTGGTAATTTTGAATATATCCTCTTTCCCACCTTTTTCTGTTCTGGTTGTGATATGTTTATTTAACAGTATCATTGGGATGTCTGTGCATTTGTTTATTCATCATTCAGTAAATATTTGTTGAGAACTTGCTATGTGCCAGGCACTATTCTAAACTTTGGGCATATAGATGTGAAAGAAGAGGATATATTTCTTAGAGTTGTATAGTTTGTATTCTAGTGGAAGAGACAGAGCATGTATAAATAAACAAATATGAAAAATGCCAAGGGATATGTGTTAAAAAGAAAACAAAGGAAAGGGATAGAAAGTAATGAAATGTGCTTTTTTAAGAGAGGGGGTAGGGGTCTTTTAAAATCGTAGAAGGAGCTGAGGGACTGAGCCAAGTAACTAAGGAAAAAGCATAAATGAAGATTTAGAAGCGAGACCAGGATTAAATGCTCTATATAGCTATTAAGAAGACAACACTGAAGTTCTAAGTCACTAATTCAATTAGAAGATAAATCACATTTTTTCAAAAGCATATTTGGTAGCTTCTTTTTACCTGGTTGAAACAACTGTAGACCTGCAAGCTAGAAATGTATTTTTCATTGAAAAACATTCTTTATTCATCATTTAGGCAATTTCAGGTTGACTTTCTAAAATGAACTAAGATTTAATTTTATCATGATTATATTAAATATGCTAAACTTTGCAGCTCATTTAGATTTATGAAGAGAAAAATCACATAATGAATTTTGATATGATTTTAGCTAAATTTGGAAGTCAGTTTCTCAAGAAATGAAGTGTGTTACATTCCTTAACAGGGATCACTAAAAGTCAGTCTGGTTTCTCCAAGAACAAGTGATGCCATACTAGCTCCCATTTTCTTTTTTTGACAGAATTCTAGGCTGGTAGATCAGAGGAAGATTAGATAATAAAACTTATCTGGATTTTGTTAAAGTAATTGGAAGTTTTTTGAAACTTGTGAAGAGATATGGACTTGGTGTTAGTATACTATGTTTCTTGGTAACTGATTGATAAGGTATATCCCAGTTTGCTACTTAACAGATAAATGATGCCTTGGAGAAAGTTTCTGGTAATGTGACTTAGGGAATTTGCCCTTGCTCTCCACATTTCAACAGTTTTGCTAGTGACTTGATTGAATTAGGTTCCACGTCAAACTAGAATGATGTGGCAGAGCAACAAATGAGGGTCCCCAGGAATAAACATTAAATTTTTTTTTATTAAAAATAAACAAAAAATGAAATCAGTGGCAACAAGGGCGAAATACAGGAGACATGCCTTAGGAGAAGTATGTGTGGAAACTAAGATTTTCATTTAATGTGGGTAAACAGTTTAATATGGTTGCCAAAATTGCCACCTTGGACTATGCCATTTGGAAGAATCGTGTCTGGAATGAGGGTGATTCATTCTTTGCTCTACTTTGCATTAGCCAGACCATATGCCATTTTCAGTTTTAGACACCAGACTATATTTAGGAATACATTAGGAGAAGTGAGAGCAGGGTAGTGAAAGAACTTGAAAGGATATCTATCATATGAAGAAATAAGAGAATACTTTGTCTATTAAAGAGAAGATGTGACATATCTGAAGATGGAAAAGGACAAATAAATGGTGATCGGATAGAATCAGATTTCAGCTTAAAGGGACTCTAACCAAAGGATAAACTGGTCCAAAGAGCAACTATTTGTTTCCTTAGGCTTCCATAACAAAGTACCACAAAGTAGGTGGTTTGAAAAATGGAACTTTGTTGCCTCATAGTTCCGGAGGCTAGAAGTCTGAAATCAAGGAGTTCACATGATTAGCTTCTGGAAGGCTATATTATAGGGAGAAGCTATCCCATGTCTCTCCTAACCTCTAGCAGTTTTCTGGCAATTTTTGTCATTTTTTTTGTCTGGGAGATGCAACATCTCCATCTCTGTTTCATGTTCACATGGTATTCTCCCTGTGTGTGTTTCTGTCTTCACATTTCCCCCCTTTTTATAAGGACACCATTCATATTGGATTAGGGGGCCACCCTACATCAGTCTAATCTCATCTTAACTAATTATGTCTGCAGTGACCCCATTGCCAAATAAGGTCATCTTCTGGGGTACTAGGTTAGAACTTCAACATATGAGTTTTTAGGGAATGCAATTCAACCCATCAGAGTGACTAAAAGCTGAATGTCCTCTTTGAAATAAAGGCATAAGATTTTTGTCTTGGGATTTTTTTTTCCCTTTAAACAGCAACATCAAAGAGATAAGACAGGCTGCTTGAGAAATTCATAATTTAAAAAAATTCTCTGATTAAGAAGAAATGACACATATTTCTTATGGTAAAATCTCTCATATTAATCACTTGTTAGATAAAACTAAATTCTCCATTATCTCTCTCAAATGTTCTAACAATGAATAGATGTGCTGAATGCCCATAGATCACCATAGTTATGGGGCTCTTATCAAATATGGCGATTCATCTTTGGTCCCTCTAATTGAGACTTTTTTTAAAATAAGAATTAGATTTTATTTGCTTTCAAACTTGTATATTCCTGACATGTCAATATAATTATATCATTTTACTAAATATTACCTAAACTCAAATATATAAGTGGGGAAAAGTTTTTGCTTTTATGAAAATAAATTTCACACTTTGGAAGTGCACCATGAAGGCAAATTTTATTTTAAAAAATACTGTCAAATTAGATGTAGGGACATAATTCTAAAAGCCTAGAAAAAAATTGTCAAACTGTGAAATGGTGTACATTTATTGCCTCCCAAATGTCTTCTTTCCTCTTGAAAGAAACTGAAGCTGGAAATATTAGAAGATGAATTATGAGTATGATTTATGCAAGAAAAGATAATGGGGGATTAAAATCAATGGAGACATCCAAAGAAAGGACTTTGGCACTACATCAGAAGACAGGAGAATAAGTGTACCCTTACTCATTTTGAATTAAAATAATATGTTGATAATACATACTTGATGTTTTTAAAACTGGCATTCAGTTACTAAGACAGGAGGGGAGAATGAATGTGAATGAAGAACTAGCCAGTTTGTCATTGTTAGTATTCTTGTGAATATTGAACTTCTCAGCTTCAGTAGTTAGCAGCAAGAAGCACTGAATCATGAAGCATAAACTACATATACAGCATTCCTATCTTGCTCTCCTAAAAAAAAATGGCGTAACTCTAGAAAACTGTTTTTTTGCTGCTTGCTTTTCAGAATGACAGACATAGGATCTGAGTCTTAATTGCCTTTAGCTTTTATGACTGATTTTTACTGCAACAACTGTTTGACCGGACAGAGTACATTTCAATGGACAGCTACGCTCCCTTTTGAAAGAAATAAAGTCCACTTACTGAAACTCCTCAGTAAGTGAGCTGGGATCCTGATGTTCATTTTGGATGAGGCAGCATACTCCTTCATTAGGTCTCAGCTCACTCTGACATTTCTGGGTTAGGGTATCACCCTTAAAAGTTACACAATGAGTTAGAATCAAACTGTCCTGCTTGCTTTTATAAATCTGATCAAAATGAGCAGTAAGAGTAATCACAACTTAGAATCCTATTTAACAAATGTTTTCCATTTATCTAATCTCTAAGGAGATTTTAGGCTATTTGCTAATGAAATCCATTAGATATCAGAATTTGTTACAGTCATTCTACAATCAATCACGTGCTCCTAAAATAATGAATGAGATGAAAAAATAATGCTAATACTTACATGGTGCCTACGATTTCAAGAAACTGTTACAGTACTTAATTAACCCTCTTAATTTTACTTACCACTCTAAGAGGTGTGTTCATTATACCTATTTTTGCAGATGATGGAACTGAGGCACAGAGAGATTAAAATAACTTGTCCAAGATTATTCCACTAGCAAGTAATGGAACTGGGATTATTCACATCAAAATTTCATGGATTATATTTCATGATATGTGGAGCTAGAAAAAGTCTCACAATACAGTTTCGTTAGAAAGGACTACCACTTTATTAAGAAATTATAAATCAATATCACTGATTTGTTCTTTTTTAAACTCACTAAGCATTATTCATTATGGATAAGGAAGCATGTGAATATACTCTAATTTCTATTAAATATTTCAGTAATGATTAATGGATGGGGGAGATAATCTCAAATGATCTGGGGGGTCCTTTAAAATAAAATTCTAGTTGCTACCCCTTCACTCTTATTCTGTATACTTCTTTCCTCACATTGCAGTTTTTATTAGAATAGTGAATCAGATGCAAATGATAGTAATGTATTTCAGCTGAGGAAGGTTGAAATCCACTGAAATTTATTGTTCTATGTTGTTTTTCTAAATACTCTTGATGATTATCTCCTTACATATTGCCTAGTGGCATTGTATTTAGAGCATTGTTTGGGAAGTTGCATTTTTAAATATTTTAATCCATATGTATATAGTGAAGTCTTATAGAAGTTGTCAATGAAGATTTTATAAAATCTTGGATTCGTGAGTACTGCAGTTCTGATTATCTATGTAACAACCACTCGGCATATAGTGATTTAAACAGTTTGTTACTGTTTCCCATGATTCTGTGGTTGACTGGGCTCAACTGTTAGCTTTTCCACTTAGATTCTAGTGTGGTTGCATGCAGTTAGCAGCTGGGACCTGAGTCATCTGAAAGCTCCACTGGGTGTGACTGTTCAAGATGACTTTTTTCTCGTGCATATCTAGTGCTTTTGAGCTCTCTGGTTTCTCTCTTTTCACATTGTGTCTCATCTTCCAGGCTCTCCACATGGTTTGGGGTTCTTTTGTTACATAATAGTACAAAGTGCTCACATTTCTAACATGGTGACTGACCTTTAGGATTCACAAAGTGGACTTTTCTAGGCTAATTCAAGACTATGCTGAAAATAGTATAGTATCACTTTTACTGTATTCTATTGGTCAAAGTCATTTTGGGTCTGATCAGATTTCAGGGGTTGGAGAAATGGATTCTATATCTCAATGGAAAAATACTGGGGCCATATTTCACAAGAGCATGTGGAACGGGGGCTATTGTTATAGTTATCTTTAGGAACTATAATCTGCCTCAAGAACTATGTTACCCAATCAGACACGCTGTGTATGTGATGCCAGGGAGAGAGTAATATAAATACATTGAGATGTTCCTGCTAAACAGCTGCCTAGACTTTACTTACTAGGCAAATGACTTGCTTACATTCAAAGTCATAGATCTTGGGAGTCTAACAAGAGGGGTAAAAAATTCCTGATTTATCTTCTAGTCAATCCTTCCTGTTAAGAGAAGTCTGGGCAAAGGACCTAGAATGGATATCTGTGGGGGTCTACCAAAAATGAACCAAAGTCTCTAATCGGTCTGCTTCCCTTATTATCTAATCCTTCCCTCTTAGAGGAAGCTCAGTGCAGGAGTCTAGGGTGGTTATATGGTAGAGAGTCAATGTCTAGGCATAGAATCCAAATCAAGCTTATAGTATCCTAGTCAACCAAATTAAAGGGACAAATGGATAGAAAGACAGGAAACCATGTAGGACAATAAGGACTAAAGTTCGAGTGTAGGAAGGAAAGCCTAAAAAATTCTGAGTTGAAGGATTAATATTACCAATAATTTTACACTAAATTTCAGAATGGTACAATAGGCCTTATTCTGCTTAAGATCACAGTTCATTCAAGATGTTGGGTTAGGGTTGAGATAGAAGGTTGGTGATCTGTAGTCCCAGTTAGGAGGATAGGCTGGACAGGAGACTAAGGAGGAATTAATCTCTTTCAAATACTGCTTTTTCTACCTTGACTTCTAAAATCATAGATGACTGATTTGTTAGAGGTCAGAAAAAGCTCAAAATAACAACTAATAATTTTGTTAAGTGACTAAAATATAGTTTTTCATAGGATGTTTTTGATGTACTGTATAGTTTTGACAGGCTAAATAGTAGGATATAAAAGTATAAATCTATCTTACTCTTTATACATTATTTAGATTCTAGTATCTAAATTTTCTAAGTTTATATGTGAAGATAATGTGAACAATATGTACATTTGTGAATATCCTTGATTGCATTATTTTTTACTACTACTGCTTATAACAGCACCAATCTACATTACCTAAAAAATTGAACTTAGGTACAGTTGATTTAATTCTGATGATTTTATCATCTTGATAAATGATGAAATCAGATCACTCTGTAGTCTAGCTTACTTTTATACAATTGTTTGTGAGACTAATCTGAAGAAATACAAGGGCAATTTAGTTTTTGAGTTTAAACCCAAGCCAAAGCTTCAAATTCCTACAGAAGAAGTGCTTTCTGAGCTTGCCTGAATTGGACTGGAATTGTTCTAGCCAAAGAGAAGTGTTGAATTATGATGAACTTTTCTTAAACTCAGCTAATCTATTTTTAGGGAAAACATAGTGAATAAGAATCAGATCAGGTCTTCGGAAAAAAAAATACCAATAGCAATAAGTGGCTATTAAAAAGACTTTTAAAGAGTATAAGTTGCATTTGGATAGAACTTTTTTCCCAGTCATGTGATTCATTCGCTGATATTTCATTTACTTAATTAGAAAATTGTGATTAAAGTTCTGTTTTCAAAACCTAAAGATAAAAATCCAAATCCAGTCTTTTCTCTACAAAACTTTTTATGTAAGAAACAGCACAAAGTAATTAAAGATAAAATGATTCACAAAATAATTACAGCATTTTCTTACTTTAGAGAAAAACAGTAGAAGATCTTATATCTTCTATTGAGGCTATTAAGAGTGTGCGTGCCAGAGAAATAAACCCAAGCATAGGTAACTCAATTAAAAAATGATCCTCAAAAATGAAGAGAATATATATGTGTATAGAGAATTAATATACTTTAACATAATTTATGTTTTTAAAAATACGTGGACTTTATTGTAACTTTGAAAAAGTATTTGAAAGTGTTACATTTGCTTTTTATTTATAATCTTTTTACTGATGAATATATAACTGTATGTGAGCACTCTTACTATATTTCATTTTGTGGTTTTTTTTAATAGACTTTATTTTTTAAGGCAGTTTTATATTTTTTGGCTTTTATATAAAATTTCTCTGTTTTATAAATTTTTAACTAAAAAGGCTACATTTAGGTCACCAGAGAAGTTCTTAAAAGTTTCTCAAGTTTTAAAACTTTTTGTGTTATCTTTTTAGAATTTACATCCTGCCTATTTCTGAAAAGATTTGAAGTGGCTTATGAGATTAGGCATAATGCAAAATAAGGCAATTAGGGATAGAAGGAAGAGATATCATCCAAATATAGCAGAAGGAATGAGGTGAACAGACATCCAGAATAAGGTGATTGGTAGAATTGGGGCACTGATGGTGGCTCTAAATTTCATGTCAGCCAAGACAAAGAGGGAAAACTCATGTAGTATAGAATTTTAACTTCTGAGTAGAGAAAGCATTTAGATACTAAGAATTTTTTAATCAAGCCTAAACTTTGGTTGTATTTTGATAACTTACTTAAGAGTCATTGAAAAGGTACAGAACAGTATTTTTGCTTCATTTAAGACAAACACATTCATTCTGTTCAAATCTGATCATAAAATATGGTACATCCATTTAGTGCTTTCTTAAGTTGTTTTATTTGAAAAGTAATACATGTGTATGGAAATAAAGTTTTAAACTTTTCCAAAATGGTGTACAATTAAAAGTTGAAGTGCTGGGGTGCCTGGGTGGCTCAGTTGGTTAAGCGTTTGCCTTTGGCTCAGGTCATGATCCCAGGTCCGGGGATTGAGTCCCACATGGGGCTCCTTGCTCAGTGGGGAGCCTATTTCTTCCTCTGCCTCCTGCTGCCCCTCCTTGTGCTCTGTCTTTCTCCCTCTCTCTGACAAATAAATAAAATCTTAAAAAAGAAGTTAAAGTGCTTTTTTCCCCCCAAGATTTATTTTAGAGAGAGAGAGAGAGAAAGAAAGGCAGAAGAAGAGGCAGAAACTTAGGGAGACCCTGGGGGCTTGATCTCACAACCCCCAGGATAACCAGCTGAGCTGGAACCAAGAAGCCATTGCTTAACTGACTGAGCCACTCAGATGTCCCAAGGTTGAAGTATCTATAGTATCTTTACTTTCTCTGGATTCCTTTCCGTTCCTCAGAAGTAGCACCTGTTGACATCTTATTTGAAGTTCTTTTAGTAGTTGTCTCCATAAATCTAAATGATATGGGTAAGTTTGTTTCTTGATCAAGTCGAGCATATTGGAAAATATTGGTAGTCTTTCAACTACTGATAAGGAACAGAGTTCATTATCTTTGCCAACATTTTCTCCTCAGTCTCTCTCATATTTTTATTAGTCATATTATATTTTAATTCTCTTAGCAAATAAACCATAGAAGCTTGTACTTAAATTTGTATTTCCTAATCCACAGATTTGAGACAGTATCTCTTGAGTTTTCGGAGCAGGAGGAGGAAATCAGTGCTCTTACACTTCCTTCTCTTTCTCTCTCTTTTCCCCCAGTTTCTCAGTTCTACCCTACTTTTCCATAATCAGTGTTTAAATTATACAAGTTGAGAACTGACAGCTAGAGGGCCAAATCTAAGTATTCAGAGGTATTAGCTTTGACCTACATGGTGATTCTTTATTTTTAAAGGAAATTAAACTAATAGTTAATACATGAAAATAGGGATATTTCATATATTCTCCTTTGTTTTTCTTTTCTAGAAAAATGGAAGAGCTGCTAGTATTGAGTCCACATTTCTTCATGGTTATAATTGGTTGAAGCAGAAGAGTAACTTCTCCCTTTCAATGAGGCTTATGCTCATTTCTTTCCAGTCATTTTGATATATTTACATTTACTTGCCCCCCACCCACGTCCCTATAAGCATCTGAGTTTGTGTGCGGTCCTTAGTCTGTAGCATTTAGTTTTATTCTGTTGTTATCTTTAAATGATCCATGCTTGTTTACGGAATGATTCTGTTCTATGTTCTGAGATACTTCCTTATATTTTTCTTCTAGCTTTTTATTATTTTTATTATCACCAGTCATTTTATTTTAACCATGAACACTTTGTTATTTTCTGAGTTTAATTTATTAGTGGAGATTTTTCTTACTTGCTGGATATAGTGGACATAATAAAAATCCCTCTGATTATAGTGTTCTTATATCTGTTCTTAAATTTTCCTCTAATTCTCTGAATTATCTGTTTCCTCTGAAGTCAGTTGTTCTCATTCATTTTCATCTATTTTTCTTGTACTAATTGGTTATTATTGGTTGTTCTTTCATGCTTGTGAATGTAATATGACTAGATTGACATCACTAGTTCTTTTTCGCTTCTTGTCAGATCCTCCTTTGAATTCTTTGGTCCCTTCCTCCTCCATTGCTTCATGAGTACATGGTGTGCTGTGGGGCTCTGGTCTCCCCTTGCCATCTGAACATTCCTCAGGTGATCTCATGCAGTCTGGTGGCTTTAAATAGCAAGTATGGCAGTGTCACTCTGGTGCTTAAATCTTCCCATAGTTTCACATTACATTTAGAATAAACCTAACTCCTCTCTGACCTAATGAGCCCTCCATTACCTGGCTTTTGCTTCCCCTGTGATCTCACTTCTACTTCTTTTCCCCTTATACAGTATATTCCAGGCACAGTAGCCTTCCTACTGTTACTCAAGCATACCCATCTGATTCCTAATGGAGGGCTTTATAATGATCTGTTACCTCTGCATAGAGTGTGATCCTTTTGTTCACCGAGTGGTTATTCAGGCCTCAACTTTGGTATCAAAACTTTTGGTTTTGGTGCCTCTCTTTTCAGAGAGGTTATTTCTAAAAACTTCACCCAAGATGGCTTCCAAGTCCTTTACACTCACACATTAATTCTCTTTGTAGAATTTATGGTGATGCTGATCCCTGTTCATTTATAAATGTATTTATAACTTTCACACCTGAATAAAAGCTCTGCGAGAGCAGAGACCTGATACAAATCTACAGTCCTTAGAAGAAGTTTTGAATTTACGGTGGGTATTCCACAAGTAATTAGTTCTCCCTCTAGTTTTCAATACATTTATGTATTTCTCCTATTTTGTGCATTGTTATTATAATAAGGTTTGGGGTAATAGGAAGAGAAATAAATCTGTTCACTCAGGATGCCATCCTGAACCAGAGGAGTCATTAAGTGATATTTGAAATTTTTTTAGAAAGTGACCAAGGAAATAGTGACTTTAGAAGAAATATTCTTCTTTGAAAGATTGTTTTTCATCATCACATAATATTTTTCTGCAAATTATGAGCCTGCTTTTTTAGTTCTTTAGTAGTATAGAAGATAAATGACAGTATGGGTAACTTTTAAGGTTAAGTCTACAGTGCAATTTTTCTTTCTTTGGCAAAAGTTCAGGAAAGATAACTTTGAAATGATATATAAAGTTCAAGAAAGATAACTTTGAAATGATACATAAAAATGTTTATTTTTCTGGGTAATAAGGTGAAATGTTTATTTTTCTGGGTAATAAGGGTAAAATTTTACTCTTAGATTCTCTAAAGTGGTTTTGTGAATGTTATCTTTGGTAATTAAGTCTAATTTTATTTTCTCAGATTTCTCTTTAGTAAAGCATGAAAATCATCAAGGAAACAATTTTTTTCCCCCAAACTTCCCAATGGGATTTTGAATTTATCCAATTTGCATGGTATTTGACATTTTTCCTTGAACTCATTTTGAAAGCTCTTATCCTTTAGGAGTTTCATTAAGTCAAGTGAAGAGAATTTTTTTAGCATTAATCTGCTGTATACATAACTGACTTTGATGATGAGCACTTGAAATACATTACATTGGAGCAATGATGCTGGCAGTTATTCTTTAAAGTTGTAGATTCAGTAAGTATATCTATTTAGTTTCTTCTTGGTGTTTCAAATACTGGGCAGATCTCTCTTTTTTTTTTTCAATTCAATGAAGGGAATTTTCCTTTAACAACTATGGAAATTCAGTATAAAAACTGTTGAATTTTGTTGTTGGCATTCAAATTTTTATTAACAAAGACAAAGGACTTGTGTTGGTTTTCAGATAATTAACTGAAAGCAAGGTTAGTGTATTCTTGGATATTTCTGAGAAGGGTTTTGAAAGTCATTTTTGTGAAGTGTAATCTAAGAGCTAACTTTAAATTTGAGTGTATCATTTATTCATTTGTCCGAAATTTTCGTTTTGTAGGTAATAGGGCTGGAGTTTCATAGTAAGCAAGTCATTCTATACTGTTCTTCCCCACCATTAATTGAGTTCATTTTCTTTAGTTTTGGCCCATTTTTCTTTCTTTTAAAAAAAAGATTTTATTTATTTATTTGAGAGAGAGAGAGCATGAGCAGGGGCAAGTGGCAGAGGGAGAAGCAGACTCCCCACTGAGCTGAGCAGGGAGCCTAATGCTGTGAGGCTCCATCCCAGGATCCTGAGATCATGACCTGAGCTGAAAGCAGTCTTTTTTTTTTGTTGTTGTTAAGATTTTATTTATTTATTTGATAGAGATCACAAGTAGGCAGAGAGGCAAGCAGAGACAGAGGGGGAAGCAGGCTCCCCGCTGAACAGAGAGCCTGATGTGGGGGGGCTTGATCCCAGGACCCTGAGATCATGACCTGAGCTGAAGGCGGAGGCTTAACCCACTCAGCCATCGGTGCCCCTGAAAGCAGAGTCTTAACTGATGGAGCTGCCCAGTCACCCCAGTTTTGACCCATTTTCCAAAGAACTTAATTTAATGATCAGCAATGCTTGAGAAAATGATGTTTCTTCTATATATATGTTATATATATTTAGTAATATATACTATATAATACATACATAGAGTGTCTCTTATAGCTTATTTCCTTTGCATACTTTACCTTTCTTGTATATTGTATACACTTTTATTTTTTTTTTAAATTTTTGTCTCTACTTATGTTCCCATTGATGTTTAGCTTTCTGATAGATGTCTAAGGCAAGAGGTTACTTCTTTTATTTTCAGTATCCTTTTATTTAAACAGGAAAGTTACTGGCACTCCAGCAGAGAGGAAGTAGGGAAGTCATCTCCCAAAGAAAGAAAACAATAATTTCATTCTGTGGTAATCCATTTTCTGTATTTAATTTCTTCCAATCCAGCAGATTTGTTTTACTTTAAAAGGTATTGGTTGCCTGTTCCTTAGATTATGTATTGGCCACAAGACTTTTGCTTTTGAGTCCTTTATTGACCTCTGTGTGTGGCAGATAAATAGTTGTGGTATTCCAGAGCAGAAGCTTTAAGAGATGGCATAAGTGGGGTGCCTGCGTGACTCAGTCAGTTGTTTCTGCCTTTGGCTCAGGTCATGATCCCAGGATCCTGGAATCGAGTTCCGCATTGGGCCCCCTGCTCAGCAGGGTTCCTGCTTCTCCCTCTGTCTCCTGCTCCCCCTGCTTGTGCTCGCTCTCTCTCACTCTGACAAATAAATAGAATCTTTTTTTTTTTTTTTTAAAGAGAGAGATGGCACAAGTTTTTGGCAGGTTCTCATGTTCTCATCCTCTATAGTGAAGTGGCATATCTAAAAGATGGCATAGGAATGAGGAGACCAATTTAGCAGACCCACAGCTGAATACAACTTATGTGCAATGTGGGTGAAAAAGAAATATTGTTGTAAACCCCTGAGATTTGGGAGTTTTGTCTGCTACTTCAGGAAAGCTAATACATCACTGATATTTAGACCTCAACCTTCGAAAATATTTAGACAAGGGGGATATAATCAGAACTCTAAATCATATATTATTGATGACAGATGCCCACTTATTGCACAAGTTTCTTAACTGGTGCCTTTGAATATCTGAGTAAGAAGGAAAAAACTTTAAAGGGATCCCCCTCAAAATAATTCATTGCACTGTATCTTTCTGATATAACTGTAAATAATTTTCATTGCATACAGAGATTTGATAATATTCATTGTAAGGGATAAGTATGAAATTTATTTTCTTGATTAGGCAAGTTCTTCCAATTTTACTTTTTAAATTTATTTTAAATTAAAAATTTGTCTTACTGAAACCATTTTCACTTTTTGCTTTTCTACTTTTTTTTAAATGGTGAATTTTTTTTTAAAGATTTTTTATTATTTATTTATTTGACAGAGAGAGATCACAAGTAGACAGAGAGTCAGGCAGAGAGAGAGAGAGGGAAGCAGGCTCACTGCTGAGCAGAGAGCCTGATGCGGCACTCGATCCCAGGACCCTGAGATCATGACCCGAGCCGAAGGCAGCGGCTTAACCCACTGAGCCACGCAGGAGCCCACTTTTTGCTTTTCTAATCTCGAAGTAAAACTAACCAACAATGTATTAAGTTTTGATCACAGTTTATGAAAGAGTGAAAATTCATAACAAAATTAGAATGTTAAAGTAGTATCAGGATAAAATAGCCCCATGTTTTCTAAAAAAATAATTTGGCAGAGGCACCTGGGTGGCTCAGTGGGTTAAAGCCTCTGCTCTGATTGACTTATATTTTGCTTAGCATAATACCCTCTAGTTCCATCCACATTGTTGCAAATGCAAGATTTGGGGGATTTTTATGGTGGCTGCTTAGTATTCCATTACCTACCACATCTTCTTTATCCATTCTTCTGTTGTTGGACATTTAGGCTCTTTCCATAGTTTGGCTATTGTGGACATTGCTGCTATAAACATTGAGGTGTATGTGCCCCTTTGGTCAGTACATTTGTATTATTGGAATAAATCCCAGTAGTGTGATTGCTGGGTCATAGGGTAGCTCTATTTTCAACTTTTTGAGGAACCTCCATACTGTTTCCCAGAGTGGCTTCACCACCTTGCATTCCCACCAACAGTATAGGAAGGTTCCCCTTTCTCAGCATCCTTGCCAACATCTGTCTTTTCCTGACTTGTTAATTTTGGCCATTCTGACTGGTGTGATGTGCTCTCTCATCGTTTTGATTTGTATTTCCCTGATGCCAAGTGATGTTGAACATTTTACAGTGTCTTTTGGCCATTTGGATGTCTTCTTTGCAGAAATGTCTGTTCATGTCTTCTGCCCATTTCTTGATTGGATTCTTTGTTCTTTGGGTGTTGAGTTTGATAAGTTCTTAATAGATTTTGGATACTAGCCCTTTATCTGATACTTCATTGCGAATATCTTCTCCCATTCTGTTGGTTGTCTTTGGTTTTGTTGACTGTTTCCTTTGCTGTGCAAAGGCTTTTGATCTTGATGAAATCCAAATAGTTCATTTTTTTCCTTGCTTCCCTTGCCTTTGGCAATGTTCCTAGGAAGAAGTTGCTGTGGTGGAGGTAGAAGAGGTTGCTGCCTGTGTTCTCCTCAAGGATTTTGATGGATTCCTGTCTCACATTGAGGTCTTTCATCCATTTTGAGTCTATTTTTGTGTGTGTATAAAATGGTCCAGTTTCATTCTTCTGCATTTGGCTGTCCAGTTTTCCCAACACCATTTTTTGAAGAGACTGTCTTTTTTCCATTGGACATTCTTTCCTGCTTTGTCGAAGATTAGTTGACCATAGAGTTGAGGGTCCATTTCTGGGTTCTCTGTTCTGTTCGATTGATCTATGTGTTTGTTTTGGTGCCAGTATTATACTGTCTTGCTGATTACAGCTTTGTAATAGAGCTTGGAGTCTGGAATTTTGATGCTACCAGCTTTGCTTTTCTTTTTCAACATTATTCTGGTTATCGTGGTCTTTTCTGGTTCCATACAAACTTTGGGATTATTTGTTCCATTTCTTTGAAAAAAAAATGGATGGTATTTTGATAGGGATTGCATTAAATGTGTAGATTGCTCTAGATAGCATCAACATTTTCATAATATTTGTTCTTCCAGTCCATGATCATGGAATGGTTTTCCATTTCTTTGGTCTTCCTCAGTTTCTTTCATGAGTATTCTATAATTTTTTGAGTACATATCCTTTGCCTGTTCGGTTATATATATTTCTGGTATCTTATGGTTTTGGGTGAACTTGTAAATGGGATCGACTCCTTAATTTCTCTTTCTTCTGTCTTGTTTGTGTATAGAAATGCAGCTGATTTCTTGCATTGATTTTATATCCTGACACTTTACTGAATTCCTATATGAGTTTTAGCAATTTTGGAGTGGAGTCCTTTGGGTTTTCCACATAAAGTATCATATCATCTGCAAAGAGTGAGAGTTTGACTTCCTTGCCAATTCAGATGCATTTTATTTCTTTTTGTTGTCTGATCAGTAGCAGTAGTGATAATGGACATTCCTGCCATGTTCCTGTCCTAAGGGGAAAAGCTCTCAGTTTTTCTGCGTTGAGAATGATATTCTCTGTGGGTTTTTCATAGATAGCTTCTATGATACTGAGGTATGTACCCTCTATCCCTCACTGTGAAGAGTTTTGATCAAGGAAGGATGCTGTACTTTGTCAAATGCTTTTTTTTTTGCATCTATTAAGAGTATCCTATCATTCTTGTTTCTGTTATTAATGTAGTATATCACATTGATTTGTGGCTGTTGAACCAACCTTGTAGCCCAGGAATAAATCCCTCTTTGTCATGGTGAATAATCCTTTTAATGTACTGTTGGATCCTATTGGCAAGTATTTTGGTGAGAATTTTTGCATCCATGTTCTTCAGGGATATTGGTCTGTAATTCTTCTTTATGATGAGGTCTTTGATTTGGGGATGAAGGTAATGCTGGCCTCATAAAATGAGTTTGGAAGTTTTCCTTCCATTTATATTTTTTGGATCTGTTTTAGGAGAACAGATATTAATTCTTCTTTAAATGTTTGGTAGAATTCTCCTGGGAAGCCATCGTGGTTCCACTCGTGGTTGTTGGGAGATTTTTGATTACTGCTTCAATCTCCTTGTTTGTTATGGGTCTGTTCAGGTTTTCTGTTCCTTCCTGGTTCAGTTTTGGTAGTTTATATGTCTCTAGGAATGCATCTATTTTTCCCAGATTGTCAAATTTGCTGGTGTATAGTTGCTCATAATATGTTGTTATACTTGTTTGTATTTCTTTGGTGTTGATTGTGATCTCTCCTGTTTCACTCATTATTTCATTAATTTGGGTCCTTTCTCTTTTCTTTTTTATAAGTCTGGCCAGGGGTTTATCAATCTTACTAACTCAAAGAACCAGTGCCTAGTTTTGTTGATTTGTTCTACTGTTTTTTTGGTTTCTATTTCATTGATTTCTGCTCTGATCTTTATTATTTCTCTTCTCCTGCTGGGTTTAGGCTTTCTTTGCTGTTCTTTCTCCAGCTCCTTTAGGTGTAGGGTTAGGTTGTGTACTTGAGACCTTTCTTGTTTCTTGAGAAAGGCTTGTTTTGCTGTATACTTTCCTCTCAGGACTGCCTTTGTTGTGCCTCAAAGATTCTGAACAGTTGTGTTTTCATTTTCATTTGTTTCCGTGAATTTTTTCAATTATTCTTTAATTTCCTGGTTGACCCATTCATTCTTTTTTTTTTTTTTTTTATTTATTTGACAGAGAGAGAGATCACAATTAGGCAGAGAGGCAGGCAGAGAGAGAGGAGGAAGCAGACTCCCCGCGGAGCAGAGAGCCCGATGCGGGGCTCCATCCCAGGACCCTGAGATCATGACCTGAGCCGAAGGCAGCGGCCCAATCCACCGAGCCACCCAGGCGCCCCGACCCATTCATTCTTTATTAGGATGCACTTTAGCCTCTATGTATTCTAGTTCTTTCCAAGTTTCCTCTTGTGATTGAGTTCTAGTTTCAAAGTATTATGGTCTGAAAATATGCAGGGAATGAGCCTAGTCTTTTGGTACCAGTTGGGACCTGATTTGTGACCCTGGATGTGGTCTATTCTGGAGAATGTTCCATGTGCACTAGAGAAGAATGTGTATTCTGTTGCTTTGGGATGGAATGTTCTGAATACATCTGTGATGTCCATCTGGTCCAGTGTGTCATTTAAAGCCCTTATTTCCTTGTTGATCTTTTGCTTGGATGATCTGTTCATTGCAGTGAGGGGGGGGGGGTTTAATGTTCCCTACTATTATTGTATTATTTTTTATGTCTTTCTTTGTTTTTGTTATTAATTCATTTATATAATTGACTGCTCCCATGTTAGGGACATATTTATTTAAAATTGTTAGATCTTCTTGTTGGACAGACCCTTTAAGTATGATATAGTATTGTTCCTCATCTCTTATTATAGTCTTTGATTTAAAATCTAATTTGTCTGGTATAAGGATTGCCATCCCAGCTTTCTTTTGATGTCCATTAGCATGGTATATTGTTTTCCACCCCCTCACTTTAAATCTGGAAGTGCTTTTGGGCCAAAGCTGAGTTTCTTGCATGCAATATTTCGATGGATCTTGCCTTTTTATCCATTCTCATACCCTGTGCCTTTTGATTGGGGCATTTCGCCCATTTACATTCAGGGTAACTATTGAAAGATATGAATTTAATGCCATTCTATTGCCTCTAAGGTGACTGTTACTGTATATTGTCTCTGTTCTTTTCTGGTCTATGTTAATTTTAGGCTCTCTCTTTACTTAGTATACTCCTCTCAATATTTCTTATAGGACTGGTTTGGTGTTTGCAAATTCTTTTCGTTTTTATATGTCCTGGAAGCTTTCTTTTTCTCCTTCTATTTTCAGTGATAGCCTAGCTGGATATAGTATTTTTGTCTGCATGCCATGTCCTTCCTGCCTTCCAGGTCTCTATGGATAATTCTGTTGCCAATCTAATATTTCTACCATTGTATGTTACAGACATCTTGTCCTAAGCTGCTTTCAGGATTTTCTCTTTGTCATGGGGACTTGCAAGTTTTCCTAGTAGATGATAGTGTGTTGACCTATTTTTATTGATTTTGAGGGGGGTTGTGTGCTTCCTGGGTTTTGATGCCTGTTTCCTTCCCCAAGTTAGGAAAATTCTCAGCTAAAATTTGCTCCAATATACCTTCCATTTCCTCTCTCTTTCTTTTTCTGGGATCCCAATTATTCTAATATTTTTTATCTAACAGTATCACTTCTCTCTCAAATTCTCCCATCTTGATCCAGTTAGTTGTTTATCTCTCTTTTTCTCAGCTCCTTTATCACTTCTCTCCTCTGCCTCATTTATCTTAGCAGTAAGAACCTCCATTTTTGATTGCCTCTCATTAGTAGCTTTTTTGATCTCGACTTGTTTAGATTTTAGGTGTTTATTTCCCTAGAAAAGGATTCTCTAGTTTCCTCTGTGCTTTCTTCAAGCCCACCTGTACATTTTAATCATCATTCTGAACTGTAATTCTGACATTAAAAAAAAATATTATACTTATTTATTTGACAGAGAGAGATCATAAGCAGGCAAGAGTCTGGCAGAGACAGAGGGGGCGGCAGGCTCCCTGCCAAGCAGAGAGCCTGATGTTGGTGTTGATCCTAGGACCCCAAGACCATGAACTAAGCCAGAGGCAGCGGCCAACCCACTGAGCCACCCAGGTGCCCCTGTACTTCTGACATCTTAATAATATCTGTCTTGATTAGGTCCCTAGCAGTCAGTACTGCTTTTTTTTTTTTTTTGACGTGAGTTTTTCTGCTTTGTCATTTTGTCCAGAGAAGAATATATGAATAAGAGAACAAAATGCTAAAAGGATAACAACAACCCCAGAAAAGTATACACTAATCAAATCAAAAGAGACCCAAAACTGGGGTGAAAGGCAAGGAAAAAAAATATTTTAGGCTGGTGGATAGAAAAGAAAATGCACTTGATTTTGGGTGCATTTTGGTCTGTTAGAAGATACTGCCTCCCAAAAATTTGAAGACAGAAACCCATCTATATCTATATCTATATACACACATACAAAAAAAATAAGGGTAAACACAATGATGGGATGGAATATGACTGTAAAGATGAAAATTAAAAAAGATTTTAGAAAAGTAACTGATAAGAAAATGGTTGGAAAAAATAAAAAAATTTCTAAAAAAGGAAAAAAGGAGAGTGTGCAATCAGGCAGGAGAGTAGAACAAAGCCATATACTAGATTTAGGGTATATTTTGGTCTGGTAGAAGAAACTATATCCCAAAATTTTACAGAAAGAAAAACTTATATGTATACCAAAAATAAGATTAAATAAAGTGAAGGGATAGAATATGATTATAAAAATGAGAATTAAAAAAGTTTTTAGGGACACCTGGGTGGCTCAGTGGTTAAGCCTCTGCCTTTGGCTCAGGTCATGATCTCAGGGTCATGGGATTGAGCCCCACATTGGGCTCTCTGCTCAGCGGGGAGCCTGCTTCCTCCTCTCTCTCTCTCTGCCTGCCTCTCAGCTTACTTGTGATCTCTGTCTGTCAAATAAATAAATAAAATCTTTAAAAAAAGTTTTTAAAAAAGGTATCGATATGATATTGGTTAAAATAGGAAAGAGGAAAAAATTTAAAAAAATAGAAAAAGAAAAAATTAAAAAAATTTAAATTTGAAAGACTGAAAAATCATGGGGAAAATGCCATGAATCTCTGTTCTAGCTCTGGAGTTTTGTAGTGCTCATAGTTCTCATTGATCAGTAAACTTTGTCTTGGCTGTATGTTCTTGCTTATCTTTTGGGGGGGTGGCCTGTTGCAGTGATTCTCAAATGTTTTGCCTGAGGTGGAATTGTGCTGCCCTTCCCAGGGGCCAGGCTGTGTAATCTGCTCAGGCTCGCTCTTGGTAACTTGTGTTCCCTGAAAGCTCT
Organism: Meles meles; assembly: GCF_922984935.1. Classification (NCBI taxonomy): domain Eukaryota; kingdom Metazoa; phylum Chordata; class Mammalia; order Carnivora; family Mustelidae; genus Meles; species Meles meles. Next base: position 97,325,823 of record NC_060071.1, on the reverse strand, counting down.
CCATACAGCTTTGGAGGACAAGAATGAAAATGGTGGGCTCCCAATCTCCAGCTCTGAAGGAGGTGAGAACTCGGGCCACACTCCTCAGTGCATCCTCAGAGAAGAGTAGTCAGTCACTTCCGTCTCCCTGGTCTCCACTGTACTCCATATACTCTTGGCCTGTAACCGAGCATTTTTATCTCTGGCACACAATCCCGTTTGGAGTCTCCAAACCCAGCAGATTCCTGCAGTCTGCTCCTGTGCTGCTTCTCCCAGGGAAAGAAGGGGATTCTACCCAGATCTGTCACTTATTGAGTCCCTGCTTGAAGAACAGTGGCCCGACTGTCCTTCAGATCATGGTTAATGACAACCCTGTGCTGAGAGCCCACTTCTTGGCTCCATCTTTGCAGTGAGCTTCCCTGCTCTGACACCTGGGAGCTCTACCACACTTGGGCACCACCAGTGTTTTTGTGACTCTGAACCATTTCAGTCCCATTTTATTGACTGATTTCAAATAAATGTGTTTTGTCCCTTAATTTAAAAAGAAATTTAGGCTCACCAGTTTTACGATTATGATTTATATCTGTGGAACTTCTCCTGATTTTGGAGAGCCTCCAAGTTCCAAATACAGTTTCCCAAACTGTTGCACTATCCTTTTGACCATGGTGATAATTTATATACCTATTTTGCACAATTTCACTTTTGGAGACATGTTTTTAGACCTTTGTGAAAGCTTATTTTAATTAGAAAAGGTAAATTTATGTGTTCCTTAAGAAAAAAAACTCTAATTGGAAAAATGGGCTACTGCTGAATCAAAAAGAAAGTACTTTTAAGTTTTCTTATATGACTAATTTTTCTCATATTAATATCTGTTGATTGGACCACGTTTTTCTGATAGAATGCCTGTGGAAGACTTCTCTAGTTATTATATATGGTCTATTCTTTAAAGAACTTCTTTGCCCTACTTCAAAATGTAATATGGCATTTTTATGATGGTGGTGAGGATGGTAATGATGATAGAAACTATGAATTATTGCTTGCTTGCTGTGTCTTGTACTACATGCTTAAAAATATTTTACTGGATTATATGAGATAAAAATTAATTTGACCTGATTTTATAAGTGGTGTGTTTTAGGCATAAAACAAGAGCATCTTACTATTTGTCTGAAATCATGGGGTTGATATGTGATGGATAGAACCCAACACTAGGTTTTTCTGCCTCTTATCAACTGTAATGTACTGCTTTGGAAATCACAGATTCATGAACTTTGGAACATGAAACATGGTTGTTTCTGCTATTATACTTGTGTAAGTCACACTGATTATAAGACATTCTGTAGGAGTGTTCTTATTTTGTTTGTCTTTTATAGGCGCCATAATCTTAACTCCATTGTTGATTGCAGTCTACCTTGCAGACATGTAGTTGTAATGATATCTAGAAGACTTCTTTAGTTCAAAGATTTATAAATACACCAAATAGATTACCTAAGATTGAGTACACTATGCTACATATGGAACATAGAACAGTTATGGAATACCTACTATGCACTTGACATTTTGTTAGACAAAGCTGAGTAAGTTATGGATTGTTGCCCAAATGAGGTTATAGTCTAATGGGGGTTACTAAGATGTACACAGAGAATTTTCATTAAGTGGTTAAGTACTGTGATAGAGATATGCAATCAACTATATATATATATATATATATATATATATTTCATATAGTGTCTTTTAGTCTCTGTTTGCTAAGACATTGGCAAGATTTGTTAGGCTTTCTTTTCTTTCTTCTTTCTTTCTTTCTCTCTCTCTCTCTTAGATTTATTTATTTTAGAGAGAGAGCAAGTTGGGCAGAGGGAGAGAGGATATCCCAAGGATATCCCTCTCCATGCTGAGCACTGAGCCCAGACAGGAGGCTCGGTCCCATGACCCTAATATCATAATCTAAGCCAAAAACAAGTCTGCTGCTCAACTGACTTGCCACCCAGTGCACCTGTGGTTAGGATTTCTGAGGGAAATATTTACTGATTTTAATTTTGCATTTTATGCTCTTCTTGCCTAATGTCATTCGGTACTATAATTGGCTATTAGTCATTTCAGAAACTTCTTTTTAAACACTATGCAAAATTCAGAATTTTAAAAATAATGAATATAAAATATTAAAACTGTCTTTTAAGAGAAAGCGCACAAAATCCCGATCCTATTTCTCCACAGCCTTTCAGGCCCTATCCTTACTGAGGGCTGGTGGTTCGGTTTGCTCTAAGCTTCTGAGAAATCTATATCCTTGCATGAGTAGAGATTAAGGCAGAAAATGGCACCAGAAGTAAGGGGCATAGAGAATATGGAATACTTGGATTTGTTATTGGATTTCATCAAGAGAAATGGCAATGAAACATTCCTTTGTATCTGAAAATTGGACACTAACAGCCTTTATGTTGCCTGTGGTTTATTTAGGGTGCTTGGGAATTTTCTATCATAGACTAATTTAAAGCAAGGATGGTGGGGTTGAATGCTTGTTTTTGGAGCATTGGGTAACTTACAGCATGAAAAGAACAAACTTACTTCCAAAATATCTGGCTCAGGAAACAAAAGGAAATGCATTATGTAATTATGTTGCAGGAATTCCCTTTTGCCTGCAGTTGGTGCACTGAGACTCCTAAAAAGAAATTGCAGAAATTGATGTTTAAGGAGTACATTTTGGGCAGACATCCTCTCCTCTGCTCTCCTGCCCACAATTCCCTTGCAGTGTATTCATTAAACTTCTATCACCTTTAAGAAAAAAGGAGTACATTTTGCATCATGTTTTAGCACATAGGTATGTATGATATGTATGGGTAAATAGAAACAAAAGTTTGCAGAAACAATGCTAACCTTTATTCACTGTGATATATTCTATTCTATTCTATTCTATTCTATTCTATCCCATCCCATCCCATCCCATCCCATTTCATCCCATTTCACTCTATTCTTCTATTAAAAAAGTGTGTTTATAGTTAAAGGTGAGTCATTAGATCATTTAGGGGAGACAATTATTGAAAATTTGGAAGAGGCTGTGTTTGAAAGCAAGCACAGAGGGTTTAATATACTAGATAAGTAGACTGTAGTATACTTTTTCATTCTCTCTCTCTCTTTTTTAAGATTTTATTTATTTATTTGACAGACAGAGATCACAAGTAGGCAGAGAGAGAGTGGGAAGTAGGTTCCCCGCTAAGCAGAGAGCCTGTCACAGGGCTCAATCCCAGAACCCTGAGACCATGACCTGAGCTTAAGGCAGAGGCACAACACAGTGAGCCACCTAGACCCCCTGTTTTCACTCTTTTTCTAATAAATACACTCTTCTTCCACTCCCATCTTCCTTCCTGACTTTGTACTCCTATTTATACCAGGTAACTACTTACCACTATTCACATCTGATTGGGCTATGGGTAAATGCCTGGTTCCAAAGAAATCAGTCTGTAGTCTGAATTGTACAACCAAATGCCTGGATTGTTCAGATTTTCCCAGGATTCTGATCTTTGTCTCTTTAAAGTTCATTTTTGGAGTCAATTTGAGATTTCTTTTCCTTGTTATTCAAATATGACTTGACAGAAGTGTAGGTATTTCAGTTATTGTTATTTAAACCTCAGTCCATCCATAGATGGAACATGCTGTCTTATAGCTTATATTATTGCTTGTTGAGTAGTCAATATACTATGGCTGGTACTCTTTATAACAATATACTATGAATCAGTGCTCTTTAGAACATTGGCCAACAAGTTTTATTCACAGTTAAATTTAGTAAATTTTTATTTTTCTAGGTGCTTTATCACCTCTTCAGATAGTTAGGCTAATAAATACATATTTTTTCAGACTACTTTTGCTGGGTGAGTAGTCAGTAGTTTCTACTGAATGATTGGTAGGTTATAACTTCTTTCTTTAAATCGTCTTATTTTTGCTCCTTCTATTTCTTTGGTTTATTAGATAGATCTTATATTTTCAAATTAGACACTTTTCCCTTAGGGTTGTTAGATGACATCTTTGATCTCCTGACATGTCATGTGATTTAGCCATGGAAAGGATTCCTAGCCTGCCCTTTTTCTTTTCATGAAGAATGAATTTAAGACTACTCTATAATCTTAAAGTTTCTTTACTATTTGGAAAAGTGACTTATTTTGGGAATTGAGTGATATTAAGCACTTTGAGTAACTTTAAAAACATTTCAAAAATCATCTGTTTTCAACTTAAGGTTAATTTTTTAGTTTCTAAGGCCATAGAACTGCTCGATTTTGGTTTGAAGCCAAATATTTAGACACACTGCAAAAGAATCCCATTATGAATCTCTCATTCAATTAGCTGTTTTCAAAGGACAGAGAACAGAAATTTAGTCTCCTTTGTGAGAAGAGCAGATAAGAGTTTTATTTGCTAAGTGGTTTTTGAAAGAGAATTTTGAATAATTTTTGCTGGTGAGTTCTATAGTGAATACATTCTCTGTATTAAAATTCCTGAGCTGCAGTTTCATTTCCCTCCTTATTTTAAAATAAACAAGAGTTAAGCAAGTATACTAATTAGTTTGGAAGACATCTTTGTGTCCATATTTCCATGGAAGTATTAGAATTAGTGATTTTATTCTGGAGAGAGTTGATACATTTTTGTTGAACATATTGTTTGGGGAATTACATTAATGTATTATTTTTTAAAGTAATATTTGTACTCAAAGAATTTTCTCTTTCCCCCAACCCTCCCATTCCATAAAATTAAGTGTAGAGTGAATTTCCAAGTAAACTGCAATTTATTTTCATTCTGCTGGTAGGAGAGAATTATACAAGCCCTCATGCTTTATCTCTGAAATAGTTTAAAGTCCAAATGAAATAATCTGCTTTCAGATGATTTAGAACTAGGATCTCCAACTTTTCTTTCTTTATTTTTTCTAAAAAAAGATTTATTTATTTATTTTAACAAGAAAGCATGTGAATGGGGGGAAGAGCAAATGGAGAGAGAGACTGAGAGAGAGAGAGAGAGAATCTTAAGCAGACTCCCTACTGAGCTTAAATCAAGAGTATGACATTCAACTGACTGAACCACTCAGGTGCCTCTCAGACTTTTATGATGAAATGTTTCATAACTCATGAGACAGTGAACTTAGAGTTGCGAGAATTCAGGCTCTGCATTCTGTGTAATGAGATTATGGGTAATTTTAAGCTTTCTCCTTTTTAAACTTTCTATATCATTTTTTAATAATAAATACATACTAGTCTCATAGTAAGAGAAAACATGGGAACAATTTTTAGTCTAGCTTTTTTCCATGGAAGATTAATGATAGCTGTTAGAGGCAGTGATAGAAACATCATTTGTTCACATTTTGTTTACATTGACTTTGTTTACATTGCTATGTTTACATTGACTTTGAATTTAAGAATAGAAGTATCATATATTATACTCCTCTCTATTCCATGCACATAAACATTTCATCAATGAAAAATAAACTGGCTGATGGAGGAAGTTTGATTTTACCTGTATGTCCATATAAAAAATCTAAGAATACAAAAATTAAGAATGTAAACCAACTTTTGCCTGTAAATCTTCAAGTACAAATGATGCTCTAGGAAAATGTACCTACTTATCTACCATCTACCTACTTATCTACCATCTACCATCTACTTATCTACCATTTTTTCCCTCCTGACAAACTGCTATAGTTCCAGGTTTAGCCATTTCCCAGTTTAACATGCAAAATTAAGAGAGAAATGTAAAATTTCTCCTGCAAATTCTAATAGCCTTCAGTATTATTAAGATGGTATAAGGGATTTTCATATTAACAGGATTAAGAATCCTAGATTACAAATGCCTATATGATTGGGTAATATTTTACTGACATTTAACTTCTGCAATTTATTCTGTAATAAATTAGAGTTCATTTCTATTTTTTCTTATTCTTGTAAGAGAAATTTGGTTTCTTTAGTGACTTACCAATTCCTTATTTTGTGAACTCTTAGTAGAACTGCTAACTGTTCTGTACTCTCCTGGAAAGAGAATGGTCATTCTACCTAAGATAAGCCAATCATAGTCACTCTCTCAGGAATTTGATCTTAAGTCATAACATCTCAGGACAGAAAATATTTAGAGATGATTCATCATGGAGTACATGGTGAAGGAAGTGTCATTAACTTTTCTTACCATGATTCTCAACTTGCTGTGGTTTTCATATTTTTTGAAGCTTGATTTTTCAGATTTTCTTCTAATTATGTGAGATTTTCTTTCCTTATCCAATTTTTAATGGATCTCTTGATTTTAAAATAAAGCACAGGTCCAGGGACATCTGTGTGTCTCAGTTGGTTAAGTGTCTGACTTTTAATTTCTGCTCAGGACATTATCTCAGGGTTGTGAGATTGAGCCCTGTATCAGATTAGGATTCTCTCTCTCCTGCCCTTCCCCCTGTCCCTACACAATTTTACTCTCTCTAAATAAATAAATAAATAAATGGACAGAAACCCAGAAAGCTGCACAAAACAAACAAAAAGCTAAATAAACTATTATAAACACCACTATAACCACCATCCAAGGGAAGGAATAGAACGTAGGTGGAAGAAAGGAATAAAAGTGCCACTCCAGAATATCCTCCTGCCGCTCTGTGCCCCATCTCAATTTTCAACCTTCTACTTCTCAACATAACCAATCACTATCTTGACATTTAAAATAATCACTTCTTTGAATTTCTTTATAATTTTATCACCCAATTTGAGAACCTTGATTTAATAGTGATCTAAAATACACAGTAGTGGAATTTTTGGATCATATGGAATTTGTTTAAGAAAACAAAAACTTGCTGAACAAAACAGAACAGAGTTATGCAAAACAAAACAGAACAAAACAGATTTGGGAACTCAGTGACTCCATTTAATGTAATAATGTTTGTATTATAGGAGTCCCAGAAGGAGAAAGAAAAGGGGCCAGAAAATTTATTTGAAGTAACAATAGCTGAAAACTTACCTAATCTGGGGAAGGAAACAGACATCTAGACCCAGGAGGTGCAGAGAACTCCCCCAAAAATCAGAAGCAGACCCCCCCACACAAACACAAAAGCAGACCCACAGCAGGACATATTGTAATTTAATTTGCAAAATACAGTAATAAAGAAAAAAATTCAAAAGCAGCAAGATAGAAGTCATTAACTTTTTATTATTATTTTTTGTTATGTTTGTCACATACAGCACATCATTAGTTTTTGATGTAGTGTTCTAAGATTCATTGTTTACTTATAACACCCAGTGCTCCATGCAATATGTTCCCTCCTTAATACCCACCACTGGGCCAACCCATCCCGCCATCGCTCTCCCCTCTAAAACCCTCAGTTTGTTTCTTGGAGTCCATAGTCTCTCATGGATTGTCTCCATCTCTGATTCCCCCGTTTCATTTTTCCCTTCCTTCTTCTGATGTCTTCCATGCTCTTCCTTACGTTCCACAAGTAAATGAAACCAAATGATAGTTGATGTTCTCTGCTTGATTTATTTCACTTAGCATAATCTCTAGACCCATCCATGTTGATGCAAAAGTTGGGTATTCATCCTCTTTGATGGCTGAGTAATAGTCCATTGTATATATGGGCCACATCTTCTTTATCCATTCATCTGTTGAAGGTCATCTCGGCTCTTTCCACAGTTTGGCTATTGTGCACATTGCTCCTATAAACATTGGGATGCATATGGTCCTTCTTTTCACTACATCTGTATCTTTGGGGTAAATACCCAGTAGTGCAACTGCCAGGTCATAGGGTAGCTCTATTTTTAACTTCTTAAGAAATCTCCACACTGTTTTCCAAAGTGGCTGTACCAACTTGCATCCTGAGGGTTCCCCATTCTCCACATCCTCTCCAACATTTGTTGTTTTTTTGCCTTGTTAATTTTTGCCATTCTAACTGGTATAAGGTGGTATCCCAGTGTGGTTTTGATTTGAATTTCCCTCATGGCTAATGATGAACACTTTTTTATGTGTTTGTTAGCCATCTGTATGTCTTCTTTGGAGAAGTGTCATGTCTTCTGCCCATTTTTTGACTTACTTGTTTTTTGGGTGTTGAGTTTGGGAAGTTCTTTATAGATCTTGGATATCAGCCCTTTGTCTGTAGTGTCATTTGTGAATATCTTCTCCCATTCCAAGGGTTGCCTCTTTGTTTTGTTGACTTTTTCATTTGCTCTGCAGAAGCTTTTTATCTTGATGAAGTCCCAAAAGTTCATTTTCACTTTTGTTTCCTTTGACTTTGGAGAGATGTCTTGAAAGAGATTGCTGTGGCCGATGTCAAAGAGGTTACTGCCTATGTTCTTCTCTAGATTTTGATGGATTCCTGTCTCACATTGAGGTCTTTCATCCATTTTGAGTTTATCTTTGTATATGGTGTAAGAGAATGGTCGAGATTCATTAGAAGAAGTCATTAAATTACAAGGAAAAACCCATAAGGCTAGCAGGATATTTTCAACAGTAACTTTGCAAGCCAGAAGAAAATGCCATGATATATTCAAAGTGCTGAGTGGGAAATATCTGCATCCAAGAATACTCTATCCAGCAAGGCTGTAATTCAGAATAGGACAGATAGAGTTTCCCAGATAAACAAAACCTAAAGGGGTTCATAACCACTAAACCAGCCCTGCAAGAAATATTAAAGGGGACTCTTTGAGTGAAAAGGAGAGACTAAAAGTGTCAGTATGAAGGCAGGAAACACAAAAGCAGTAAAAATCAATATTTCTGTAAAAAAAATCACTCAACTCAGAAAAAAGGATTTAAAATATAATAAAGTGTGCCTAAAACATGGTAAGAGAGAAGAATGGGTTCAAACTTAAATGACCATCAACTGAATATAGATAGCTATATGCAGAAGAGGTTATCTATAAACCTAATGGTAGCCATATATCAAAAATAACTAATAAATCTGTAAAAAATAAAAAGGAATCCAAATATATCACTGAAGGAAATCGGCAAAATTGAATAAGAGGAAGAAAAAGGATCAGAGAAAATATTCAGAAACCACCAACCAAATCATAAAATGGCAAGAAATACCTAGCTATCAATAATTAGTTTGAATGTAAATGAACTAAATGTCCTAATCAGAAGATATAATGTGTCAGAATAGATTAAAAAGACAAAAAAACAAAAAACAAGACCCATCTACATGCTGCCTGCAAGAGACTTATTTTAGACCTAAAGACACCTACAGATTGAAATGTGAGGGAATGGGGAAATGGATGTCAAAAGAAAGCTCGAGTAGCAATACTTACATTGGACTTTAAATAAAGTAGACTTTATTTCATTTTTTAAAAAGATTTATTTATTTGAGTGAGAGAGAGAGAGAGAGTGGGCAGGGGGAGGGGCAGAGGGAGATGGAGAGAGAATATCAAGCAGACTCTGTGCTGAGCATGGAGCCCAACACAGTGTTTGATATCACAACCCTGAGATCACAACCTGAGCCAAAACCAAGACTGGACGCTTAACCAACTGCACCTCCCAAGCACCCCAGGACAAAGTAGACTTTAAAGAAAGGCTGTAATAAGAGACAAAGAAGGCACTATAATATTAAAGGGGACAATCCAACAAGAATATGTAAGTATTTATGCACCCAGTGTACACCCAAATACATAAAAAAGTTATTAACAAATACAAAAGAACTCAAATAATAATATAACAATAGTAAGGGACTTTAACACCCCACATAACATTAATTTACAGATCATCTAAACAGAAAACGAACAAGGAAACAATAGCTTTGAATGACATACTGGGACAGAGAGATTTAGCAGATATTCAGAACATTCCACCCTAAGACTGCAGAATACACATTCTTTTTAATTTTCAAGGGCACATGGAACATTTTCCAGAATAGATCATATATTAGCCCATAAAGGAGGTCTCAAATTCAAGAAGATCAGAGTTGTCATGCTCCTTTGAACACAATGCTATAAACTAGAAGTCAGTCTCTCTCTCTCTCTTTCTCTCTCTCTCTCTCTCAGACACACACACACACACACACACACACACACACACACACACACACAAGAATATTATGCAGCTATAAAAAAGGATGAGGGTTTTTTTTTGTTTGTTTTTTTTTTGTTTTTTTGTTTTTTGCCACTTGCAACAACATGGATGGACCTATAAGTATGGTAAATGAAATGTCAGACTGGGAAAGACAAATGTCATATGATTTCACTCAATGTGGAATTAAAAAAAAAACACAAATGAATAACAAACAAAAAAACACAATCAGACCTATAAATATAGAGAAAAATTGACAGCTGCCAGAGGGAAGGGATTAGGGGATGAGCAATGAGTGAAGAAAACTGGGAGGGAGACACAGGCTTACATTATAGAATGAGTAAATCATGGGAGTAAAAGGCATAGGATAGGAATGATATTGTAATAGCATTGCATGGTGGCAGAATGTAGCTACACTTGTGGTGAGCATAGCATGACACATACAAAAGTTGAATCAATATCCTGTGCACATGAAAGTAACATAACATTGTGTGTCAGTTGTACTCAAAAAATTAATGTCCTGTCTTTTTAATCTTTTTTGATTTTCATTATCCCCCATTGTTTATAATATCATTATATTTGAGATGAATTTCTTCTAGACAATACATCATTGGATCATGTTTTTTTTAATTCACTCCGCCAATCTGTGTCTTTTAATTGGTCTTTTAGACAGTTTACACCTACTATAATTATTGATATATTTATTTATTTATTTTCAGCGTAACAGCTGTACAGTCAGATCCTAAAAATTGAAATAATTACTTGTTTGGCATTCAGAAAATCCATGTTTATTTGAAAGACTTGGCTAATGCATATACCTTTTTGAATTATATAAAACCAAGTTGAACAAAAAAGTTCTAGAAGAGAACCATTTAGAAAAGTTAATGAATAACTGGTATTTTCACATTAAGTTAGTTTTGAAGTTTGGTGTAATCATAAACTATTGATTTTAGAGGAGTGTGTCCAAATTTTGTCAGTCTAAACTGTGTTTTATTTATTCTTACAAAATTAAACTTGTGATTTATGTATAGTTACATTTTGAGTATTTGGACTTTAATTATACTGCAACAAAACTGGTTAAAAAAACAGTTAATAGAATGAGTCAGACTAGTTGGTATCTGAGAAATTGGAGATGAGTTTAACTGCTTCTCAGGATTGAGGAAAGTAGAAAATGGACATCCAATTTCCAGTGGTCATGAAATGTGCCTTAAACCCAGTTCCTAATCCTGAAGACTAGAATAGTTCTTGGCTCTCTCCTGAGCCTTCAGACTTTTAGTTGTCTTTCTGCCTGAGGATACTCTGACTTGGAAATTCAGCATATTAAAAGTTGACTGATCCTGTCAAGGGTCCATTGAGGGCGTGCCTATTGAATCCTAAATCCTTTGTGTTCAGCATGGTTTCCTGAATTAGTTTTTCTTGATATCATTTTCTCCACATTTTGCCTTACTGTACATAGTATTGATGCATAGGCCCCTGGTACATTGTCAGTTTTTCTCTTAGGGACAGAAAATGTGGACTGTGAAATGTTTCCTTATTGAGAATGCTCCTGTTGCTCAAATTCTGTTCTGAGTTGAAATTGAGAATATAATTATTTATGTCCATAGTTTTGGGCTTGAGGTGTCTTACTATCACTGTAACCACTGCACAGGTCATGGGGCAAGAGTGGAAACAAGTCCCTGATTCTTGGAGACCGTAGAGGGGTAAACATAGGAAGCAGCAATGATCATGAGCCTAACTCTCCCCTCTGCCTTCTTAATGATTCACTGTATGTCACTCTCAGAAATATATTCATGGATATTTATTCATTCCTAAGTTTTAGGAAGGCCCAATTTCTATATGTTTAATTGCTTGTTTCCAAAGTTAAGTTCATTTGTTTTTCTCAAATAGTATTCTCAAATAGTATTTCTCAAATAGTATCTTCAGCAAAGATAAATGAGCCAGAAGAACGGCATTCACTGACGTGCCTTCTTTTCTTGCTGGCTTGATGAAATCTCTTTTTTTCTTTTTGAAATAGACTGTTCAAGATCTAGTCTGGCAGGAAGTCAGTCTCTGCAACATGTTCTCTGTTGGAAGCATTGATCTTCATTCTTTCTCTCTTTTCAGTTGTTCATAGTGGTCTAGGGACCATAATTCCTGATTGTGGCCCACAAAGCTCCCTCTGAAAATATTATCCTTCACCACCTGAGCTCCGCATCATCAGAAATCAGTAGCTGAGAAGCTATCTCCAGAAAATATCTTTGTAGTTCTCGCCTACTTATTCATAGCTCACATTATTTGTTTTACTCTTTAACCTCTCTGTGCTGCTGGACAAGTTTTTAAACTTAGAATGGGAACAAAATTGATACAACATGTTGCCTGGTCCATACTTTTTATTGTTTCAGGTCATCCTATCAGCTGGTTGTGGAAACACTGGTTGTATTGAAGTAAAACTTCTAAAATGAAGTTTTAAATGAAAATAATTAATGTCATTCTGGCAGACACATTTTAAAGTTTGGCTACAATCTGTGCTATCAACTTAAGTACAAAGTGAAGTTTGAATGACTTAATGAATCAGGGAATATCATTACCCCACTGGCATATTTTAATGATTATTAACAACATATCAGCTAAACAGGTAGGTTATGAGTTGATAATTAGAAATATGCTCAACATAGTTTGATTATAAGAGAACATATCATCTACTACATTCACAATTTTTAGTAACTTTTCTTTTAATTACCAGAAAATAAGATTTCAGTATAGTGAAAAAGATTAAGATCTTAAAATAAGTTGAAAATGCATAACTGCATAAAGTTCTAAGCAATATTAAATACTGTGACATAGTAAATACTTAAATAAAAATAAATTTCTTCATATTATTTGCATGCAATATTAGTTTTGCATTTGAAAACCATAGTCAGTGCTCTGTAAAAAATATACTTATTTTAGTGTTTATAGAGAAAACACTGTTTCTTTTTTTTTCCCTAAAGATTTTATTTATTTATTTGACAGACAAAGATCACAAGTAGGCAGAGAGGCAGGCAGAGAGAGAGAGAGGAAGGGAAGCAGGCTGAGCAGAGAGCCTAATGCGGGGCTCGATCCCAGGACCCCGGGATCATGACCTGAGCCAAAGGAAGAGGCTTTAACCCACTGAGCCACGCAGGTGCCCCAATACTGTTTCTTTCAACTTATAACACAGACTCCTTATATTTGAAGTTAGATCATCTTTAGCAGTCTATACGTCTTGAGAGACATGTATAGAGGCAATTTATTTCTCATGAATTAAGACATTTGGCAATTTAAAAAGCAATTATATTCTACATCTTTCATTCTAGCTTTTTCTCAGAAAAAATACTGGGTAGAAATAATATTGGCTGCAAAGATAATTATATGGTATTACTCATATTATATGGTGTTAGATATTATTTATTTGCTCATTCAGATCTATTCTTTCTCCAACCTGTTCTGTGCCCTTGCCCTCTTATTTTTCTGATTTGACCAGTGGGAGGTATTGGCAGATGATCAAGGTGTAAAGAGAAGGTGGGTTTATTTCTCCCCTTTTCTCCATTTTGGGTCGTGAGTTATCAGTGACTTCTTTTTCTGTTTAAGGCCACAGCTCCTACCAGCCCTCTGCTATAGCTATCACTTTTCTTTGGATTGTAGTAAATTCTCTGTCCCTTGCCTTTCAGACCTCCTGCTCTTTTTTGCCTTTCCATATCTTGATATTTATTTTAAATTATTGCTGTTTCCTTGTTAATAGTCTCTGTATTAATCTCCAAGGGCTGTCATAAGAAATTAACACAAACTTGGTAGCTTAAAATAACAGAAATTCTTTCACAATTTTGAAGTTCAGAGTCCACAATGAAGGTGTCAGTAGGGTAGCTTCTTGTGGAGGACAGGGGGAAGAATTTATTCCATGTCTGCCTCTTAGCTTCTGGTGGATATCAGGAATTGCTGTTTTGGGTGTGTGGACATATTACTCCAATCTATGCTGTTGTCTTCATGTGGACTCCACCTCTGTGTGTCTCTGTGCCTTTTCCTTTTCTGTCTCTTTTAAGGACATCTGTCATTGAGTTTGGAACTCACCCTAACCTAGGATAATCTCATCTTGAGACGTTTACCATGATTACATCTGCAAAACCCTAATTCCAAATAAAGTCACAATCTGAAGTTGCAGGTAGAAATATTTTTGGAGTCCGCTATTCAACCTACTTTGGTCCCTTCATTAAACTCTCATTACTTAAACTCTCATTACTTAATCGTGTTGGATCTCTGACTAATACAGGTACCTGTTGTAATATATCAAAATAAGGAAAAAATGGAAAATTAAAACAAGATATTTGATGCAAGAAGATATTGAAAAATCAATCAGTGGCTTGACTAGACAGACTCATGATACAACAGAAATTAGAAACCTATTGTCTAATAGAGTCCCTTTAGACAATATACTTCTAGTTCCCTTTGGAAGTTCTATATTAGAGAAGCAAGATTGTTTGGTTTATTTGAAGTCCACTCCCCCTAGTAGAGAGGATTTAACAATATGTAAAAAAAGAACCTCTAATAAAATGATTCAGTTTTTTTTTTTAAAAGATTTTATTTATTTGACAGAGAGAGAGATCACAAGTAGGCAGAGAGGCAGGCAGAGAGAGAGGAGGAAGCAGGCTCCCCACGGAGCAGAGAGTCCGATGCGGGGCTCGATCCCAGGACCCTGAGATCATGACCTGAGCCAAAGGCAGCAGCTTAATCCACTGAGCCACCCAGGAGCCCCAAATGATTCAGTTTTATTTTTTAGTCTTTCATGTGTGAGGTAGGCCTCACAATTTTGAGCCTGAGATGCTTGAACAGCAAACACTCTTCTTTCCATGATCTTTTTTTTTTTTTTTAAAGATTTTATTTATTTAATTGACAGAGAGAAATCACAAGAGAGGCAGGCAGAGAAAGAGGAAGGGAAGCAGGTTCTCCGCTGAGCAGAGAGCCTGATGTGGGACTCGATCCCAGGACCCTGAGATCATGACCTGAGCTAAAGGCAGTGGCTTAACCCACTGAGCCACCCAGGTGCCCCTCTTCTTTCCATGATCTTAGCAGCTCCAAATATTTAATTGAATTGCACAGTATGGCAGTACAACTTCCTAGCAGAGGAAACTAAGGGAATTCAAGACTCCAATTAGGAGGATATTTTTTCCCATGGTAGCTGAAAACAACCCCAGAATATAAAACAGCCAGTTGTAAAACTGAGGATAAAGTTGCAGTCCTGAACAACCTAGGTCATGGAGAAGTGAGGCCAAAAAACTTTCTATAGAAAATAAAGCAAAACATTTGGTGATACTCTGAAGAGGAAGTACAGTGAGAGGACTACAGCATCTGGATGCAACCAGAGTCAAGACTACTTTTTCACTCAGTGGTTTAAGTATTTTCATCAGTTTATGTTAAACCTTTCTCTTCCTACTATGATGTATTAAGAGAACTTGTGCTTATTAATTTTAGAGAAAAATGTGGAGGATCTTACTCCAGAGGGTCTGGTCATTGTTGATGTAATTTGTAATTTGTAATTTTGTAAAGAATTTTGTAAAGAATTTGTAATTCTTTGAACATTGTCAATTAGAGAACCCCTCTAATTTTTGTTAAAGATAGATATTGAATGCATTCTTCCCATCTATATAAGCGAAACCAATAAAACTAAAACTCTGTAAGAACCATCCCTTTCAGAGCGCTGCTTTAAAAAACTATTTTATAAAAAATCTGGATGTGCTGCATGGTGTGCAGAGACAGGGTCCTATTCTTGTCATGTAGTTGAATACACAATGTTTAAATGAGAGAAAGTAATCTCTTTGCTTTTTATTGTTCTCTGAAGAACCTATTAGAAAATGACATTTTCCTCACCATAAAAATGCAAATCTTTTTTTATTTCTAAATCTTTTATTTGTATTGAACAACCTATTAAGATTAAAAAGTCTTTCTTCTTCCATGACAGACATGAAAAATTATGAAACTGTAAATCTGTATATATTTTCATTCAAATAAGAAAACAAAATATCATTTCATGACATAAAAATGTCTTGATGAGTAACATAAGCATGGCATGAAATAAATTAGTTAATAAACAGTTTACAGCTGTGATTTGTTTAGTACATTATAGTTGACTCATACTGCCTATTCACATTAATGGCTGAGCATAAACCATTTATGTCAGTGAAATTTTATTTAGATTTAAAAAGAATAATGTAGTTTATGACAGATTTAACTATAGCCATCAACCATATACTATCCTGTTGCTTTCAGATTATAGATTGAACATATGTTTTTAAAACTCTTAATGTCATATAATCAGAAGTGTTTTGTGTTAATATATGGCTTTGTTCATTACAGCATTGGAAGAACATTAAAGTTTTATGAGAGTCCTATAAAATTCGGTTTGATAGAATACTAAACAGAGTAATCACTATATTTTGTGGAACTTTATTCTGAGATGAGTTAGATTTTCTCCAATGATTATTAGGTGAGCTGATTCTTTCAGTTCATTAGCCTACCACTTACTATACATAAATAAGATGGGTACCTGGGTCTAGATCTGGGAAAATTAAAAATATCTCTCAAAATATTTATCATGTCACCAAAAAGGGACTTAAACATTGGAAAGAGAATGCCTTAAGTATGTGATAACAGACTTACTTTCATAGAAACCTAATAATAAATCTTCTGTCCTCTTTTTTATTCAGGAGGTTGAAAAACTTTTTTTTTTTTTTTTTTTTTTAGATTTTATTTATTTATTTGACAGAGACCACAAGTAGGCAAAGAGGCAGGTGGGGAGTAGGGGTAGCAGGCTCCCTGCTGCGCAGAGAGCCAGATGCAGGCCTAGATCCCAGAACCCTGGGACCATGACCCCAACCAGAGGCAGAGGCTTCAACCCACTGAGCCACCCAAGTGCCCCTGCAAACTATATATGTAAAAGCTCAGATGGTAAATATTTTTAGTTTTGTGGGCCATATTACACTCTGCCTCAATTACTTAATTCTCTCTTTGTAATATGAAAGCAGCATAGATAATATGTAAGCTAATGTATGTGACTGTGTGGCTCAGTGGGTTAATAAGCCTCTGCCTTCAGCTCAGGTCATGATCTCAGGGTCCTGGGATCGAGTCCCGCATCGGGCTCTCTGCTCAGCGGGGAGCCTGCTTCCCTCTCTCTCTCTCTGCCTGCCTCTCTGCCTACTTGTGATCTCTGTCAAATGAATAAATAAAATCTTTAAAAAAAAAAAAAACAAAAAAACAAATGTCAGGCCTGATTTGGCCAGCAGGTTGTAGTTTGGGAACTCTTCTAAGCCTTTGTTTGGCTGAACTTTTCTTGATGATAGCAGTCAGGTTGAGGATCAAGTCATTGGGCTCTTGCAGTTTTCTTCAAATTTTTTAGCAAGTACCTAAAGGCACCAGAACAGGAGGGTGAGCTTTACCAGTCCTGGAATTTCCAACTATGTCATATTGGCCACATTCAACATTTAGTTTACTTACTCTAACAGTTGAAGCCAGTGAATGAAATAATTTGCATCATTTAAGAATCCCCAGAATAAGGGCTTATTAAATTATAATACCCAAACACATCTACTCTGAAATTCAGTTTTCAAAATACTTCCAACTTTCTTTTCTGACATTTTTGGGAGGTCGAGCTGGCTAAAATTCATGCTGTTACATCCCTGATTACTCTTTCTTTAATTTGAATGTAGATTGTCTAGTTGTAACAACATGGGTAAGGGGGGTCTGTTTCTCGACTTGTAACTTGGAAAGTTCATGTCCATTTTAATATTTGTGGAGAACTTCATGCCACCAAATTCAGGTGTTATCTGCAAATGAAGGTAAGTGGGCTCTTCTTCCTCAATTTCATGATGCTGACACCCATTTGGATTCTTTCTCCTTATTTTAGTCAGCAAAACATTTTAAGTAGTCTTTCCTCTTTTCCTGTAATCTCACATGAGTAACATACTTTTTGTTGTGTATCTTTCTTATTTAATAAATTTCTTTCCTCATTTTATGAGATCCTACCAACCACAGCTGATCTTATAGTATGTGGCATCAACATTTTTTCTTTGTGGTCTTATGAGATGCTGACTTGCAAGGAATAGACATTCCTTAGGCAGCATTGAAGGACTCCCATCAATATCTAAAGCATGGGGAGAGGGCAGAGCTTGTTGGCTTGCTGTTTGTGAACTCTGTCTCACAGAGTTGGAGTTAAGTCACAAGTCCTGCCCATCAACTGGTTTTTGCTTTCTTTTGTAGGCACAGATTTCTCTTTGTATGGTGCCCCTGGAATTGATGGATTTTGGGGATATGGTACAGAACATGGAAGTATATGAAAAATTAAAATGTCAGAGTTTTTTCAGATATTTTATTCATTCAACAAATATTTATGGATAGGTTGGCCATATAGTTTATTGTACAAATCATGAGAATTTTTTTTCTGAAAAGAAATAAAATAGAAAATAGGAAGAGACAACAGAAAGGTCATTGTATTTAATGAGTGCTTCCTACGTCTCTTCCAGACTTCAGTGATAGAGCAGCGACCAAAAAAACTGAAGTTCCTGTCCTCAAGGGACTTCCATTTGGAGTAAGGAGAGACAAATAATAAATAAGCCATAAAAAGTTAACTTTTAGAAGGACTGTTCCTGCTCACATAAATTAAATATATTTATTAATAGAAAAACTAAACTTATAGATGTTTTTGTCTTTTTTTCCTGTATTTATTAGTATAATGGTTGTTAAGAAGTGAACTACTGGTAGAACTTCATAGGTTTGAGTTCTGATACTCCCAGTTGGAATACAAACATGGAGATTAAATGAGTTAAGGCATGGAGAAGACAACACTGCTGGTCACAAAATAAGAGCTCAGTAAATAATATGTTACTTTTATTAATACTTGACAAATTTCTACACTGACAAATCCTCTGAGAACATGGAAATAAGATTGTTTTCACTGTTTGCAAAATCAATACATCAGAATAGAGATACACGAGTTGTCTCAAAAACAAAGGATAGTTTTCTGGGACAAAAGTCTGCATTATAACTTTTTGCATGGATTAATAAAATTAAAAGATTACTATGTCAGTCATAGTTGGGCTTTGTTAGCCATGGAGGTGTAGAAAAAGGAGAGCTATATGTTAAATGTTGGTGTTGCATATCCAAACACTCCAAAGAGGGGGTGAATCTTAGTCTGATAATTTATCCCAGTGTTCTTCTCTGTTTTGGTAGGAATCTTCTGAAAAGGTCCCTTAGGGACTTATGTTTGAAAAGAAAATCCTTTTTTTTTCTTCTTTTTCTTTTTTATTTGTACCAGATAGTCCTCTAAAGTAGGTCAAGACTGTAGTGGGAATTTGGTTGATTAACTTCCTCTAGAGTAGTTGGGATTTAGTTTCCTTTGCTATGCTTAAAATCTAAATTGGATTTGAGTATATTCTTTAAAGTGATTGCTGCCTATTTTTTGGTGGGGGAGTATAGTCTTTGCTTTTATTATGGCCAACTTTGATTTATAGGTTCAGCTGTGTAAAATTATCATTTTATAGGTCAAAATGGTCCAATATTGACAATACCACATGGGTTAGTAAAAAACCTGGTATACCACACTTAAGCACCTAGTTGTGATCAATATGATTCAGCTGCCCCTCTGGCTTGTCTTGCCCCATAAGTGAGAGAGAGGCCTCCAGCCAGCCAACCAAGTGCAATGGCTGTCTCTCTTCAGGACAGCTGAAGGCAACGAATGGGACACATCCTGCCCTTGCACCCTCTTAGCAGCAGGCTGAGATGGTTCATACAAGTGCTGCTGTATGGCCCTTGCCAGACGGAAAGGGACTTAGCCTCCTCAAGCACTGATGGATCATGGGGATAAATTTGTCTTCCACATTCTGCTGTCCATGTGTACCAGACCCTGTCTGTAGCAACAACAAACTGTAACCCTTATCTCTCCTCTTCAGCTAGGCATCCTTTTCATTCCTACTGGGTCCTGGGAGACTGCATGAAAACTGTCTTTGTTTTATCCACATTTTGTAAGCCTATGCCTTGTATGAAGTACCCCCCCCCCCCCATTTCAGGGATGGAAATCCCTTCTAACTTCCCTTATGAGTCACACTCTGACAGAGCAAGGCTGTTTCTGGCTTAGAGATAAGGGAGGGAATCTATAGTCAAATATTCTGGTCCTGTTGGAAAGACCATCCCTGTGGTTAGTCTTGCATCAGGCTGTTTTCCCCTAATGCCATTAAATATTTTATTCATCTAATTTCCTCCACAGATTTTAGGTTTATCCAGAAACCTTCTGCTTATCATCTAGCTTCTCATGTAGGTATGCCCTGTCACATGGGCCTACAAATATCCTGATTTCTGTGACATTTATTTCTTGTTGTGAATTAATGAAGCCGAATCAGGATTTATATCATAGTCTTAGGAGTTAGGTGAATTTCTGCTTGTGAAAGATACCCATGGTGTGTGCCAACACAACCTGATCTCCCTTTTTTTTTTTTTGTATTTTATTTAGTTATTTGTCAGAGAGAGAGGGAGAGAGCACAAGCAGGGGGAGTGACAGGCAGAGGGAGAAGCAGCACCCCACTGAGCAACGAGTCTGATGCAACCCAGCAACCGGGACCCTGGGACCATGACCTGTGCTAAAGGCAGACACTCAACCGACTGAGCCACCCAGGAACCCCCCATAATCCGATCTCTAATTCTTAAAAAAAAGGGGGTCAAATCAAATTCACCAAAGTAAGAAATAAAGTCCTGCGAGAGATCTTTTAAAACTTAGCCAAATTTGCCTTTTTTAAGTCAGACAACAAATACCTTTTATCTCCATGGGGCTGAGCACAAGTAAGAGCTTCTTTGTACTTAGTACTGAATTTTTACATGCATGCCCCCCCAAGCCCCCACAAAACCTTAATGCAAACATTTTTTAGGATTTTTTGCCTAGTTGTAGGAATTTTGTAACATGGATATTTTTAGGATATTAGATATTTTTGGTAAAAAATATTAAGTAGTTGTATAATATACCACTTACATAGACACATCAAAATTTGTAAAATGATATCACTGTTGTTGAATATTTGAGTTGTTTATATATTTATCTATTATAAATATTTCTGTGATGAACTGTATTTTCAAACTTTGTTATGCACATCTATTATTTTTCCCTTAGTGTAAATTTCTGAGTTAATTCATGAGTTAATATACACAGTCTTTGTAGGCTCTAGATATATTCTTCTGGGTTTTTTTTTTTAATAAGAGTTTTAGTTTACACTCTCACTGACTGAAAGAGTTCATTTCACTGCATACTCACCCACACTGATTTTATTCATATTCCATGTTATAGGTGAAATATACTACCACATTTTTATAAGTAGCTTTTCTTTTATTCCGTTAGACTAATTTTTTTTAAATGATTTTGGAAATTTTAATTTTCATTTTAAAAAAATACATTTTTACCGCACGATTGCTGTCTACGCAGCAGAGAAGAGAGTAATGGTCCTGGAGCTCTGAGATTCAAGGATGCTGGTTATTTGATTTTTTCTTGAGCTGTGGTGGGACCCTTGGATTGCAGCTCTTCACTGAGAGACTCCTGTGACTGGAACACCAAGCCTATTTCTATCCGAGCTTTATTGTAGTAGCTGAGGCTTTTATTGTAGTAACTGATACCTTTTCACATACTGCTAGAGGCTGTATCATGGGCAACAGAGGGAGCTACTCAACTTTGTGTAAATTAAGTGTACTTTTTAATAATCCAAATAATTTAGACACATGCTTCTTTAAAGTGTGCGTTTCAAGCAGCAAACCCACTAGTGGTATTTATTACATCATTGTGAAGCAAACATTCCTCTAAACCCAATTAAACTTAGTACACTTGAAAAACACATATTTGCCAATACATAATTTAAAGCATAACTCTAAAATAATTTGTTCACAGTGGTTGGATCCACTAAAATGACCTCTTAAAGCTAATCACCTAGAAAACATTATGTAATTTCTTTCTAGAGAAATCAGTCCTTTAGAAAGGGATTTTGTAGTGTCACCCTCTTGTCTCTTGTCCTTGCAGTGTGTGAAGAAAAACTAAAGCATGCCTCTCTAAACATCAAAACCCTTAACCTCAACCAGTGCTCTTTTCATTCTCAATCCTATCTCTTTTCTTTGGAAGAGCTTAGGAAACAAGGCTCTCATCTAATTCTAGACTGGCTGCTCTGAGAGGTAAGGGCTTCCCAAGATGCCACAAGTTATTGTGCATTTATTTCCTGTCTGTGTTGTGTTGTGTACCTTTTCTTGAACTCCTGTTAATCTAATCTACATCTTTTTCAACTGACCCACAGCTGTCACTTACTTACCTATTGGGCTCCTTATTTTAATTAATTAATTAATTAATTCTATCTTATTTTTTGGATTCTAATGATCTAAATTATTATTCAAGCCTGTACACATATTCAGGTACATAAATCTTTGAAACATCTTAATTCCATATTGGGTATTTTGTTGTCAGCACTAACCACCTTTCTTCTCTGTGCAAATATCAATTAGGAGCCCTCTGTGCTGCCTCCTTTCCATCTGCAAATGCACTTATGGATTCAGATACCTTTGCTTCTCTTCTAGAGGGGAGTTTCTCTCTTTTTCAAGTTTTATTCCATTAAATATTTCCTCTTTCTTAGCTTTTTTCTTTTTTTTAAGTTTCTATATCGCAGTTTAAAAATAAAGCTGAAGTTTTCCCCTCCTACAACATTATTTTTACTTCCCCTGAAATACTTTCATTCAACTTGCAGCTCATCTCTGTTTACCTCTACTATTAAACACCTTGACAAACTAGCCAACATTTTTGTTTCCATTCCTTCACCATTAGTTTAAATATCAACCTACTGTTATTTGAGGTTTGAGACAGTTCTTCCCAGGGGCACCGAGGATTTTCAAACCACGTAATCTGTTTTAAGTATTTTCATTCATTTCCCTTCTGTAACACTAACTAGCCTCACTCATTTTCTCTCATGGCTTCTGTGCCACTAATCTCTCTTGCTTGCTTCTTTCTCTCTGAATATTCCTTTTCAGCACCTTCACAGGGCCCTCTAACTGAGGTTACTTTGTGATTCTCTGGAATCTAGAATAGCTTCTCTTGTTTTTCCCTCTCTCCCTTTTCTATATATACATATTCCTAGACATTCTTATCCCCTCCCATGACTTCAAATTCCATCTGTTTACAGTAAACAGCATATCTCTCTCTACTGAGAAATCTAATACAAAATACATACTTCAGACAGTTATGATACCAGACAGTAGTCACATACGTGGATATTATTCTCAAGATATCACCTGACCCCAATTGTTTCAATCTTCTTCACAATTTACATGGATTATGGTGTGGCTAATTTTAATACACAGATTAGAATCAAAAGGTACCGTAAAAGAGATTATATCTTCCATAGGAGCTGAAATTGTTGTCCTCCTTTGATTCCCTGAAAGACTCAAGATTAGGGGGTTTATACATCCTAGGCACTCAGCAGCTTTATGATACTTGTAAATAGTCTCTGTGACAGTGTGTGCTTATGCTGCCTTGAGAAAGTTTCTCATAAAGTACAAAAGATAAAAACAGATGCCACTTTTACCAACTGCAGTTTTCCAGAGATTATTTTTTGAAAACCAAAGCTAAAGAAATAACTTTAAATTACACATAATAAATTTGTATTCAAATGTGACCCATTCCTGGAAAGTTGAATAGAAAAATAAGATTCTGTAAACTACTAAGCCCTAGGACCATTATAGATCCTGTGCCTCACTGGTGATTTTCATTAAGTGGTATGTAAAAGTGATTTTATATAATCATGTTAATCAAAAAATGAAGATGTAAAAATGTATGAGATCTTTGAGCACTTCAAATAATTTTAGAACTACTCTGGTCTTACCTCTTCATTTTATATGAGAGAAAATTGAAGCCAGAGGGGTTAAATGAGTTCTTCAGTTTCACTTAGCTAATTAGTAGTGGCAAAGCAGGGAGAATTCAAGTTTCAAGGCTTGGAGTTTAATGTGCTTTACATTATAAAACAGTACTCAGAAATAGCCAAAGTTGTCAATTCTGGCAGAAAAATCAGACCTGTTTTAACATCATCCTTTTAATTAAATAAATAGCTCTTCTTCCTTACATATGGATTTATTTATTTGTTCCCTCTTAGATGTCTGAGGGTGCTGTGCATGTGGAGAAATGTGGTGTAACTGCTTTACTTAGCATGGTGAGTAAAACTTCCAGTTGATGTTAGTGTTGGTGATTATGTTGTTTTTTTGCATGACATCCACTGTTCCCCAAATGCTCCAGGCCATTATTTTATATCTTTATATCTTTATCCTTATTTGGCCATCAGATATTCATTAAAAATCTACTTTATTCCAGTCATAATTTTGGAAACCAAGAATAGAAAGATGAATTATCTAGTTTTCGCTCACAAAGGAGATGTGAGCATCCATTAAAGATTAATTGAAATAACATATGAAAGTGCTCTGTTAATTGTGAATTGTAGTGTATGTATATAGTCAAAATAATCAATTAAACGCAACTTTAACATTATAGTTTGTGTGTATGCATTATGTAGATCTATGTAGATATATGATACTGTGTAGATACAAAGGATGTGGAAGGGAGAGACAGGAAGACAGAGAGTCGTCATGGTGGCAGTAACCTTTAAGTTGAGTCGTGAACAGATAGGTGCTTTTGAAGGACTGATGACTGTGGGAGAGTAAAAGTGGGAAACAAGGGGAGTGACTCTAGGTAGAGAGAGAGCAGAGGACAGTTGCATGGAAGTATGAAGTAAAAGCAGTTCTGTGAGGCTAGAAACTAAGAGGATGGGTAGGAGGAGAGGATGACAAGCTGCAGAGAGAGGGAGAAGCCAGATTTTAGAGGACCTTTCTCTGTCCATGGGAAGGAGTTTGGTCTTCATCCTTGACTTTTGGGCCCATGCTTGTCATCATTTGAAAGCATTACTGAGCATAGCTTGTATGTGCATGCCTTTATAGTATTTGCTATGCTATGGGAAAAGGAATACTGGACTTAGTATGAGCAGATCTAAATTCAAGTTCTTGTCATTTTGCTTACAAATCATGAAATTTTAGTTTTTCATGTAACCTCTTGAGACCTCAGTTCTTGTACTTGGAAAATGAAAATAATAATTTAATAGGGATCAAATAAAATAGAAATTCTGAGTTTAATCTAATTATTAGGGTTAATGACTGTATAGTGATTAATGTTCTTACAAGGAAAGCAAAAACTGGGAGCACATTTCAGATTAAAGAAAACATGCTAGTTGCCTACCCAAACTTTCTTATTGTCAGAACCCCATTTTTGTAAAAGTTAGCAAAGTATCTAACTAGAACACTTGGTATTCCAAGAGTTTTGTGATTGGTTATAGCTAGGTGGCATAGTTTTCTGACATAAATGTAGTCTAATGAGTGGGCTTCTGGGAAAAGTTAAAGTTTCATCAGTAGAAGGAAAAGAGTTATCTAGCAAGCAGTCATTTTATGAGCCTGGGGACAAAATTATATATTAAGAATCATGAAACAGGGAGCTGCACAGAAATTAGGTCCTTACTAACTTCTCTGAGATACCTTGGACTGCCTATCTGCTTGCTTTGTCTTACATGACAAAAACACTTGCCCCACCCTCCCCTAGTTAAGCCACTGTTAGTTGAATTTCTATTATATGTCACTTAATGTCAATTCCTGACATACTGCCCAAAGCAGGGGATATTATCAAACTTTAATGAGCACCAGAATAATTTGAAGGTCTTTTTTTTTTTTTTTTTTTTTTTAGATTTTATTTATTTGGGGCAGAGAGAGCAAAAGAGAAGCTCAAGCAGGGATGATGGGCAGAGAGAGAGGGAGAAGCCGACTCCACTGAGCAGGGATCCTGACATTGGGCTCTATCCCAAGACCCTAAAGGCAAATACTTAACTAAGCTACCCAGGCACCCTGGAGATCTTGTTAAAACACAGATTACTGGGCCTCCTCCCAGTTCCTGATTCAGTAAATCCAAAGGTGGATGCCAAAAGTTTGCATTTTCTAGCAAGTTTCTTGGTGATGCTGCTGCTGGTCCAAGAATGGTGCTCAAGAGAAGGATTTAACAGGTTAACAGACATGAAAAGATTATAAGGTAATATGAAAGCTGCTTTAATTTAGTTAGGTACCAAGTTAAGAGATAAACAAGGAAAACTGCACTTTTAAGTCTTCCTGAAGAAGACTAGAGAGAGAATGGAGAAAGAATTTGAGTTGAAGAATGAAGATAGATAAATGGGAAGGGATGGAGAAAGAAAAATTGGCAATTACATGGAAACAGGGAAAAACACTGGGTTTTCTGAGAATTGTGGAGATGCTTTTCTATATGGTAAGGATGTGTGTGTGGTGTTGGGGTGGTCAGGGCATTCTGCACATGTATAATGGGGCCAGATAATGAAAAGTCTTACCTATCTTGTCAAGAAATTTAGACTGTGTTCTGTAAGATTGTGTTTAGTGGAAAATCCATAAACGTTTTAGGGAGAGAGACATGTTTGGTGTGTATGATTAAAAAGGTGATGGTGGTAGTGTAGAGGTTAGGCTAGAGGACTATAAGCATAGATACAGTAAGTCCAATAAAGGGCTATTGTAATTGTTCAGGCTGTGTCAGTTTTTTGTTACATGGTTTGATTTTAGTGGGGAGATATAAATGTTAAGTAATTGTATCATATGATCAAGATGGGATTTGTGAAAATCTTACTCCCAACTGTGAAACAGTACTTAGTGAAGTTCTTGACCTACTGTCTACCAGAGGAAGGCTAGCTTCTTCATGCTTTTTTTTTTCCTTCAATATTAGAAGTAGAGATGGCAGCTGAGGTTCTTTGATTATCCAGATAAGATATGGTGGTCCTAGAAATCAAAACATTTCTCTCTAAAGTACATTTAATCTATTATAAATTTAAGCCACAACATGCATAGTATCTCAACTTAAGCATTAGTATAACCTTGGTTGTCTCTTCAGTAGAGATAAGGAGGTTCTTGATGATATATCACAGGGGAGGCCCTCTGTACACAGACTAGCATCTGCTCTCCCATACATCATCCAACTCCAGAGACTCACACGTGAAGCCCTAAGAAATATCCTCTACATATTTTTAATCTAACCACAAATTCATAAAAAATTATTCTTGCTGGAGTGTATAATATTTATATTTACAGTTTTGTCATCAGTCAAGCCTAATGGCAAACATGACAATTTAAGCCTTGGAAAAAATGCTAAGGTATCAGGAATTTGTAAATTGAGCTGCCACCTTTCATTTGAAATGTTTAGAGGCTTTGGTAAAGAGAGGCCAGGAAGATAGCTTTCCAGGTTAAATTAGTGGTGTGTACACACACACACACACACACACACACACACACACCTTGTAATGACACCTAGGTAGATAATTTTTCTGGTTCAGAAGCTTGTTTTTTGTCTCCTCATTTTGGATAATCAGAGTGTACAGAATAATTACATGGTAAAAAAAAAACTAATGGAAAAATGATTTATAAATGCATGCCAATTTTATAACTGGAGTGTGTAGGGGTGGCTATGGGAGAATAGTACTTTCCTGGGGACCATCAGCATTCTCTTATCTCATGGCCCCATGCTTTCTTCCATCAAAATACAAGGACAATCAAATGATTAATCAGAAGTGTGCTCCGTGAGCAAAGGGACTTGTGTGGTTTTGCAGGACACTTAATCTGGACTGGCTGATGTGGAAACTGATGACCTTCCTCCTGTGTTGTACCATATAGACTTGCTCACACTGGCCTCTCAGGCACTGTTTTTACACAGCCCTGGCAAACCACTCACAGCATGGTTATCCCTAGCTCTCTTTTTCTCCCCAGCTTTACACAAACTACCATATTTCTGTTGTGAAAATATTTTCTGGATCAGTTGGATATTATTATGTCATAGTTTACCTCAACAGTAGTTAAATCTTAGATATTTTGATGCTATTTAAGAGAAACTTTGATCTTTATATTTAAGAACTATGCCTTATTCTCATTAGAAAAAATAATTTCTTAGTATACAACTACATTTACAAAATACCATTTATTATTATTTTTTGTATTACTCTGAAAACCCAAGTTTGATGCAAGAATACAGGATAATGATAAACTAAGAAAAAATTTAAAACTCTAAGATGTATATACAATGGAGAATATTCTCTTAACATAGTCTTGCTTACAAAAATGGTAATATGTTGAACATACTATTTTATGCATTGACGTTTATTATGAATAGTATATTTTCCTGTGGCAACAAATATTCTTCTATAATTGTTTTTTGATTGGTGACTATTATTCTACTATATGGAGATACCATAATTTACTACATTTTATTGGTGGTTATTAAGATTCTCCCCAAATTTCAATTGTATAGATAATATCTAATGAAAGCCTTTGCTTAAACATCTGTTATTTATATCATTGATTCTTTCCTTAGAAACCATTTCTTAACAAAACAAAACATTTCTAGAAGAATTTTGCCTTATAAACATGCCAAGTACAGTATATGACTCTTTCATATGTCCACTCTAATCCATTATATACTGATGTTTAGTCTCAAGTCCATAGAGTGATATTTTCTGATTATGAACTCAGAATCTGGTTGTTCCGTGAATTTGGAGGCTGCAGTTCCCTATATATAACCTATGTGTGTGTATTTCTGTGCCTGTGTGTGTGTGTTAAATATGACCTATATATGGGGGAGAAGGTATATATACATAGTACATATTATATAAAGTGTTTGTATATATAGTTCCTCTGAATTTATGTTTGTTTCATTAGCTTTCCTATAAGCTCAGCTTTAAGCTTTCTAAGTCTGGATTGAGGAATTATATTTGAAATCAGTGATACAATTACGTATAGCACATCTCAATTTGGATACTACATTTTCATTGAAATAGTTGGTCTGTATTTTAATTTCATAAAAGTTAGAGTTGAACAGGTAGATTTACATATCCAGAATTGTTCAAAATATACAGAAAAGTTTCCTGAAAACTGAACTCTGAGTATCAGTTTTAAAAATTTAACTTAAATGAAATTAAGTAAAATTTCAAATTCAGTTCCTCAGCGGTGCTAGGTGTATGTGGCCAGTGGTAACTGCATTGCACAGTTTAGGCCTAGAGTAATGATTATCAAAGTAGTCTGTGTATTAGAATCACTAACAGATTGCAGAAAGAATGTAGATCCCTGAAGTCTATCTTAAGCCTACTGAATCAGAATCTACACAGCATTATATGATCCACAGAGTAGTTTGAGGGCCTCTGGAAACACCAAATATCCAAATGTCTAGAAACAGTGTGTCATTAGAAGGAAGTGGATAAATTTTTACCTAGTTGGGTGCCCCTTGCTCTCCAACCTCACTTCTTACCCGTCTTCTTCTAAATTGCTCTGTTCCAGCCACACTGACCTCTTCATACCTTTTCCTCTCTGACTTTGAATTTATTTCATTTGGAATCATCTTCTTTTCCATAACTGTTTGGCTTACACAGATACCATCTTCTCAGAGAAGCATTTCCTGAAAATGTGAAACATGAAGTAACGTCTTTCCAGTCATACTGTCTCCTTGCTTTTTACTTATGTGTCAATAACTAACATTTGATAATGTTTCTCTCTTTACTAGTTACCTCCCCCTTTCTAAAATGTAAGTCCAATGGAAGATGAATCTTTGTTTTGTTTATGGCTTTATCACCATCATCTAGAAAAATATTTAGCACTCTGTAAATTGTTTTGAAGAGATGAATATAAAATCCCATTCAGCTGAAAGACTAGAACTTAGTCACTAATTTTGTACAGTTCGGTGAAGTTTGATACAAAGTCAGCTTCAGAGTCTACAGTAACCAAGTGCTTAATATCAAGCCCCTGATTAATTTAGAACAGTGAATTTCTGACCAGTGTATTTTAGATCATATCTTGGGGAAGCATGATGGACATCTATGGCCAATAACAGAAACTTGAGAAATGGAACACTGTGGCTCCTGAGTAGACATACACATTGTGTAATTGAGAGGATCAGGATGCTCAATGATATTTGATACTCTCCAAGATAAGAAAATTGTTAATTTGAGTAATGGTGGAACTTTGGTATACATATTGGCATAGATCCATCTTTCCTTTGCTCTTTCCTGTGAGCAAAACCAGAAGCCTAGAAATGGAAAGCCAAGAAATAATAACCTGAAAGGTGTTAAGAAGGAGAACTGATTTGGGACACCAGAATTTGAGGCATAGCACAGTGGCAGAGTGTCTTGAGTTCCCCCATCCAATGTAGGTTGGTGTTTAGGTCCAGCATTTCTAGACCATGAAACTGCAATGGAAGGTAGCCCAAGTATGTTCTTCCTCCGCCCAAGCCCCAGATGGAATGGAGTACCTCTGACAGCATCAGGCGAGCCTGAAAACATCAGGGAAGCCCCACTAGAAATACACATCCAAGGAGATACTGTTTTTCTGTGGGTCTGAGGGTCACCTTCCACCCCACCTGCAAAGAGATACTGAGGAGGGCAGATGAATCCTTAAGGGGAGATTTAGCTATAGCAGGCAACCTGGTCCCTGGTAGCCTGTGTTTCTCCCTGGGAAAGAGAGACTTCTTTCCCACTCAGGGCCACCAGAAGCTATGAGTAGGGAGATCCCACTATAATTTTCTCCCACTGAGAGACATCTAGTGGTCTTCTTTGGGAAACTCATTCAGTTTCCTCATGTAGGCCTGCCTGGAGCCAGTGGGAGCATTAGTGGCACCAGATAGACTAAACTAACTAAAACAACATTTTCAAAGCTTTGAAACTTAGATAGCCATTAGTATCAGAGCCTACAAATACAGGGCAAACACCACATGCTATACCTAAACAGGGTAACTGCTTGAATCTTGAATACAAGATTCAAATAGGAATGCAAGTCTCTTAACATAATAGACAAAATGTTTAGGATACAATAAAAAAAATCATCTTGGGTCCATATACACTATGGAGTATTATGCCTCCATCAGAAAGGATGAATACCCAACTTTTGTAGCAACATGGACGGGACTGGAAGAGATTATGCTGAGTGAAATAAGTCAAGCAGAGAGAGTCAATTATCATATGGTATCACTTATTTGTGGAGCATAAGAAATAACATGGAGGACATGGGGAGATGGAGAGGAGAAGGGAGTTGAAGGAAATTGGAAGGGGAAATGAACCATGAGAGACTATGGACTCTGAAAAACAATCTGAGGGTTTTGAAGGGGTGGGGGATGGGAGGTTGGGGAAGCCAGGTGGTGGGTATTATGGAGGGCACGTATTGCATAGAGCACTGGGTGTGGTGCATAAACAATGAATTCTGCTACACTGAAAAGAAATTTAAAAAAATATGAATATTAAAAAAAAGTCATCTTGGTATTGTCTGACAAGGATTTTAAAGCAGCCATAATGAAAATGCTTCAAAAATCAATTATAAATTCTCTTGAGACAAATAAAAAAAATTAGAAACTCTCAGTCAAGACACAAAAGTTATAAAAAAGAACAAAATGGAGATTATAGAACTAAAACTAAAAACAAACTCATTGGATGAGCTTCATAGTTAATTAAGCATAGAAAACTAATAGAAGATTATACATTCATTTAAAGACTATTACTGAGTATTCACACAGTGTAAACAAGTCAGATATGTTACCTGTATGGACATTCAGTGAAAAAAAGGAGACAGATATTAAATCACTGAAGAAATTGTTAAAATTGTGACAAGTGCCATGAAGGAAATGCTATGAATAAGAAGTTCAGGCAATCATTCTTTAAAAAAAAATTTTTTTAAATTAATTAACTAATTATTTTTTCTCACCATAGCACATACCTTCCTCAATGTCCATCACGCAGCCATTCCATCCCTTCCACCCTCCTCCCCTCCAGCAACCCTCGGTTTGCTTCCTGAGATTAAGAGTCTCTTATGGTTTGTCTCCCTCTCTGATTTCATCTTTCACTTTCCCCTCTCTTCCCCTATGATCCTATGTCTTGTTGTCAAATTCCTCATATCAGTGAGATCATATGATAATTGTCTTTCTCTGATTGATTTATTTCACTTAGCATAACACCCTCTAGTTCCATCCATGTCGTTGCAAATAGCAAGATATCATTTTTTGATGGCTGGCTGCATAGTATTCCATTATGCATGTGTGGGGTGTGTGTGTGTGTGTGTGTGTGTGTGTGTGTGTGTGTGTGTGTGTGTATTGCATCTTCTTTATCCATCCTTCTGTTGATGGATATCTAGGCTCTCTCTATAGTTTGACTATTGTGGACATTGCTCCTATAAACAACTGGGTGCATGTGACAGGCAGTCATTCTTGTGGACATGGAATTTGCAGGAAAGATGAGGATAAGTAGAGGGTAATTAATGAGGAGATAATTTCTTTTTTTGAAGGGAATTTTCTGAGTTTCCTGCAGGGTTCCTTCTGCCTTGACTACCTCATGATTGCCTCAGGAAGCTCTGTTGCCAGGTCTCTGAATAAAGCATAGGCTCTCTGAAATCCTTATGCTCCTTTGGAAACTCAGGATTTGTTATGAAATCAGTTGGGGTGACTTGTCTGTGGTATGGATGAGGGGGAGAATATGGCATCATTACTAGGATTGCTTATAGAGGAAGTGGAATGGGTTTGGAACTGGAAGAAAATGAGGTCACTTTTGAATACATTGAGTCGGAGATGCCTGACTATCTGTTATATCCTATTGGCAGATGGGTTTGTGGTTTGGAGCTCAGCAGTGATCAGAGTTGAGATACTGATTTACCAGTCCTTAGCACAGATGGAAATTGATGCATGGAAGAAATGAAGTCACCGGAGAAGATTTAGGATGGTAAAAGATGGTTTAAAACATAAACAGAGAGACTGGGAAGAAGACAAAGGAAACAGAAAAGTAATAGAAGCTGAATGGTATTGAAGGAGTAAGCAATGGTTAATGCCTAATGCTGTACAAATGTCAAGTAGGTAGGAGAACAAAACCAATCTGCAACAGGAACATTATCAGTGCTTTTGGCAGGAGCAACTTCAATAATTTATAAATGGAGAATATAGAGATAGTACATTTAGACCCTGTTTCTGGAAATTTGGCAGAGGGAGAGAGAGACAGAAAGGTTTTTGATTTTGGAAGAGTAGCAATTTGAATGTTTCTAGGCTCAGTAGAAAGGGCAACCAGAAAGGAAAAAAAAAATAGGGCCGTGGGTAAGAGAAGGGGTGAGTTAACAGCTGAGGCAAGGTACCTGAAATGCTGGTGGCAGCAGGGAGAGGCACTGGCCTTCTTAGGGGAAGGGGGAGGGAACAATTCCTTTCCCCAGGAGGGAAGGATCACTTATAAAGGGGACAGGAATTGAATATTATTACCTGGTCCACTTGGATTTCCTTTTTATATGAAAGAATGTCTCTGCTAAAACTAAAGGGACAAATCATGGGTGGAGAAAGTTTGAAAAAAAATATTGGTGGGAATATTAAGAGGAACAAAGGAAGAAAAAAAACCGCAGAGTTTCTGGGAAACAGTGATGTATTAGTTGAGGTTAGAGGCATCTGCATGATAGATTCACTTAACTATTTCTTCAGCAGGTAATTTTTTATCATGACTGTCAACTTGTATCTGCTGAATCACCTGATCAATTTTGGGATGGGAGTTTAAGGAAGTATAGGCACTTATCAAAGCTTTCACAAATGAGGTTGAGCATTTGTAGCATTGTTACTATCAGTGTTTACCTCATGGAAAACCTTATCAATTTAGTAAATGTATCACTAGGTCAATCACTAGTTGATTGAAAACAAGTTTTTCTTTTATTTATTATTCTGTAGGCACGTATTGACTGCCTATGATGTGTGGCACTTCATCAGTCCCAGTGGGGAAGGAAGAAGTTGCAGTTCCTGCCTGCCACAAACTGTCCATTTATTTGAAAGGAGATGATAAATAGTACAACAATTAGGAAAGATAAGCAAAAATGCAAAGACAACATAATTTGTGTTAAGGTCTACCAGGTATCGGATGTCAGGCGGGGTGTTTCATAAACGTTATCACAGAAGCAATATCAGGCAATGATGAAGAGTGTGGGATCTGGAACCAGAGTCTAAGTGCCTCATACACGATGGCGATTGTTATCATCTAATTGATTTTCTCAACAGACACATGGAGCAGGCATTCTTATCCCCATTGTATAAACAAGGAAAACAGAGTCAGAGGGGTTAGATGTCTTGCATAAGATTACACAATTGAGGTAGATTAAGATTCTGATTTCTGATTGTGCAGCCTGCAGTTTTTTCACTTGACTGTGCTCTCTCTCACCGAAT
The DNA here is from genome assembly GCF_922984935.1 of Meles meles. NCBI lineage: Eukaryota > Metazoa > Chordata > Mammalia > Carnivora > Mustelidae > Meles > Meles meles. Next base: position 97,291,568 of record NC_060071.1, on the reverse strand, counting down.
GTATAATGTTGTACAAATTACATTCACTTTAGTACTTATGCTTACAAAGTAGGGGGTATGCTCAGCATGTGGTGACATTAATCACAGAAAGTATACCAATGGAAATGAGTCTTACGGAGAGATATGAATGAAGTTGTGGGCATTAATTAGAGAAACAGAGAAAGATAATCCAGAAAGAGAAAAATAACATAAGTCAAGGAGCAGCCATGGGTAACACTTTTTTTTTTTTTTTTTTTTTGGTAAGTCTGGGAAATGATAGGAGGTAATCCTACTGGAGCTGGCCTCTGTGCATTGTGAGATGAGAGATGGAGTAAGCCTGGCCTTCATAATGATGGTTTGATTTGATTTGTAGCTTTTGTTACTTACCTGACCTTTTGATATTGTTGCATTTTAAGGAAAATTGGAAATAGTTTTTTTTTTTCTTTTCAGTTTAGAGCAAAATTCTGTGGACCTACCCAGTAACATGGCCTTTTTTCTTCTGTGAATCACTAATAACACACAGAATATTTGTGCACAGCAAAATTTGCAAGCTAATATTTTCTTATCGATTGCCTCATAAATACTAGTTATATTCATTTGAATGGTTTTGATTCTGGAATTTCCTGACCAGTTTCTCCATTTCTATCTCTGCTCCCTCCCCCCACTTCCCCACTCCCATGATGACCTTTGGAAAATCTTAAGTCCAGTGAAGTCAATCCTCTGCTCAGAATTTCCAGTGACTTTTCTGTTGAGTATTTAGTGTTCTTACTATTGCCTGTAAACGCCTACAGATCTTGTCTCTGTCTGGCAACCTCTCCGAGCCATGTGCTGCTGTCTCTCTCAATCCATAGTGCCTGGTCCCTTATTTCCTTCATATTTTTGTTTAAATGACATCTCATCATCTAATCCTTAAGGTTTCCCCTCAGCACCCTATCTAAAATAGCCCAGCTCTTTTCATCTCTCCCCAAATCTGTTCCAACCCCCTATTCCTTACCTTGATTTTGTTTATATCACTCATCACCATCTGATATGTTGCATATTTATTTGTTTATTGTCTGTCTCCTCTCACTGAATCTCACAGAGTTCCCTCTGTGAGTGGGAACTTTTTTTGGTTCACTGTTCTAACACCAAGAGCACTGGAACATAGTAGTTTCTCAGCAAATATTTACCAAAGGAATGGGTGAGTAAAACTATTTTTAATAATGCTATTAACATTTTAATTTATTATTGGGAAGAATGGTAACTCTAATATGAAAGTTATGCTATACTAAAATACTTCACATAATGTAGTTAATTGAACAAAAGTTTGTCATGCAGTGCCAGAACATGCACCAAGGGTGATACTTTCTCTATCCACATTCAGTGGATACTCAATTATTATTACTCATTATATACTCATTATATACTCAATATAATGATTGCATTTCCTAAAGAAGATATGAATACCTTCCTTAAAAACTGAAAGCCATTAATGTATATTGGATGTGATAAAAAAAAAAAAAAAGAACAACCCAGTGACATGAAAAGGTCAACAACAACAGAATCTGTTTTTTCTTTTGGTGAAGTGGTGAAATTTATATGGAAAATCTGGGAGGGGTTATGAATGACAAATGTAACATGAAAAGGAGTTGCATTGAAAACATCTGCTTGAAAAGTCTAAGACAGTTTAGAGTGATTTGTCTTTATCTGAAATACAGTAGGAGACGGAAGGTTATTAATTCCTCCTCAACCATCAACACAGTTTATGAGCATGGGTGGGTTTACACATAACCAATCAAGACCTATCATTTCCCCTTAGAGATGAGGCAAACCATTTCTCCTTTTTCAGGAAAGAGCCAGGAATTACTGCTTTGTCATCATTGTGATCACTGAGGGTAGAAAGAGGATGACGTAGAACCACCTGAGGTTAAGTTAGCATTCAAGTTCGTGTCCATCCTGGTGCCCTTGATCTAAAAACTTCAGCCTGTTTACCCATCTGCTGAGGTCAAATGAAAAATAACAAACCAGAGAGTTTTATACTATTCAGCCTCAAATTTGTATCATTTGAAAACTTGACATGTTCATGTTCTATTTCCCTGATTTATAGATCCTTGTAACTTACTCAAGGCTGAGAAAAATACAACAGTGTGCTGTTTGTAAATTACCAAAGACAACCAAACCAGCTGGCCCTACAGAGGTTTGTGTTGAGAAAATTGGTAAATTGGCAAATAGTAAAGGTATTGTGGTTTCTCATTGACTTCTAAATATGCCCCCAAATTACTTTTTTGGGCATTGCAATCCTTTATAGTGATTCCATTACAAGTGAAGCCTTCAAACAAGAATCTAGTGGATTATAGCAGTAATGATAGCTGCACATGTTTGACATGTTTTTAACAAAAACACTGTTAGAAGTTTTTCCCCTGACACCCAGTTTCTCATAAAATCATGTGAAGACAGCAAGCTGCCTTAAGAGGCTATAGTCACAAGGCTGATATTCCTTTTTATATTTATGTCCTCAGGGAAATCTCCCTGAGAGTAGAATATGTACCCAATTCCAGCAACCATCCAGTTTGAGAATGGGGGAGGAATTCCTGGCCCTGGATTATTAGGCAACATACAGAACACACTGTATCAAATGGGCAATAGCCTTCAGTGATTGTCACTTTCTTTCATTCAGTAATATCAACATAACCTCTTCATCATGCAAGCAAACAACTCAAGTCTCTAGTATTCTGGGGGTGCGAATGACAGCAATCTCAGAGGGAGCATAGTTCTTCTTCTGGTGTTGCCATACTTCAGATCATCCCGTGACATGTTGTAAGTAATGGGTTTTAAGTTACAAGTTGTCAGCTGCCTCAGTGATTACTGTAGAAGTATTGGGGGCTGCCCTGTTGCTCTCATTTCTAGGGCATTCAAACTATCCACTACACCTGATGCTTAAAGAGGAGTGTTTCTTGTTTCCTTCTGTTCCCTCATCCTATGCCATCCTTTTCCCTCCATGGAGCTCAGTAAGACTTCTTTCCCGATTAGGAGAAACCAAGGGTTCAAATCTGGATTACTGTTATCTTGGTTAGTCATTCACTCACAATTTCTACATTTTCTGGGGCTCTCTTGGTTTGTGTCACAACTCCATTGTCCGTTGTGCCAGTGGTCATTACACTCCAGCCAGGAGACTTGCTACTGCTCTCAGAGATGTCTGCCACCTGTTGGGTTACTCAGTTAAATTTCTCTGCCTTTTAAAGCAGCGTGGGCTTGTCCCATTAGTGTAGGTGTGGTATCTTGTTGTTTTTGTAAGTTGTAGTTACTTGATGACAAATGATGATGGCATCTTTTCGTGTTTATTTCCATCTATATATCTTCTTTTTAAAAAATTTCATTGATTTATTTAATGTTATTTATTTTTATTATGTTTAGTTACCCAACATCTTTATACCTTCTTGAGGGAGATATCTGTTCAGATCAATTGCCCATTTTAAAAATTGTTTTTTTAATGCTTCAGTTTTAAGTGCTTTTTTTATATTTTGTACACTTTGGATACCAGTGCATTATCATATATGTATTTTGAAACTTTCTCTCCAGGTCTGAGGGTATCTTTTGAATCTTTTCACAATGTATTTTAGAAAGCAAAAGGTTTTAATTTTTTTTCAAAGATTTTTTATTTATTTACTTGATACAGAGAGAGCACAAGTAGGGGGAGCAGCAGGCAGAGGGAGAGGGAGAAGCAGGCTCCCTGCCAAGTGGGGAGCCTGATGGAGGGCTTGATCCCAGGATCCTGAGATCAGGACCTGAGCAGAAGGCAAATGCTTAATGACTGAGCCACCCAGGTTCCCTCAAAAGTTTTAATTTTGGGGCGCCTGTGTGGCTCAGTGGGTTAAAGCCTCTGCCTTCGGCTCAGGTCATGATCTCAGGGTCTTGGATCGAGCCCCGCATCGGGCTCTCTGCTCAGCAGGGAGCCTGCTTCCTCCTCTCTCTCTCTGCCTGCCTCTCTGCCTATTTGTGATTCCTCTCTCTCTGTCAAATAAATAAATAAAATCTTTAAAAAAAGTTTTAATTTTAATGAAGTCTAAAATTATTATTTTTTTAATTTCATGGATGATGCTTTTGATATTGTATAATCTCATTGCTAAACACAAGGTCATACAGATTTTCTTCTATGTTCCTTCTAGATATTTTGTAGCATTACATTTTATATATAATTCTATCATCCATTTTAAGTTAATTTTTGTAAAAGGTATAAGATCTATGTCTGGGTTCATTTATTGCATAAGAACATAATTGTTGTTCCAGCATCATTTGTTGAAAAGACTATTCTTTCTCCATTTGATTGCCTTTGGTCCTTTGTTAAAGATCCGTTGACTGTACTTGTATGGGTCTGTTTCTGGGCTTTGTATTCTGTTCCATTGATCTATTTGTATTCTTTTGCCAATGCTACACTGTTTTGTTATAGTAAGAACTGCAGTCAGGTAGTATCTGTCTGCCAATTTTATCCTTCTTTAGTATTGTGCTAGTTATTCTGGGTTTTGTGACTTTCCATATAAACCTTAGAATCTGATTGCTGAAACCCATAAAATAAATTGTGGGGATTTTGGAGAGATTATGTTAGGTCTATAGATCAAGTTGGGAAGAGATGACATCTTATTGAGCTTTCCTATCTGTGAGCATGGAATATCTTTCCATTTATATAGATCTTTGATTGCTTTCACCAGAGCTTTGTCATTTTCCTCATGTATATTTTTTATATTTTGCTAGATATGTACATTGTCTTCTTCTTACCAATGTAAATGGCATTATATTTTTAAATTTCAAATTCCAATTGTTTGTTGCTAGTATATAGGAATAGATTTACTTTTGTTTCTAGTTTTATATCCTGAAACCTTGCTAAAATCACTTCTTTGTTCCAAGTGATTCTTTTTTTCAATTCTTTGATTATTTATTGTAGAGGCAATCATATCATCTGTGAACTAAAATGATTTCATTTCTTCCTTCCCAATATGAATACCTTTTTCTTACTTCACTATATAACACTTTCAGTAAGATGTCTCTTGCTTCCTATCCTAAAGGGAAAGCACTGAGTCTTTCATCATTAAGTATGTTAGCTGTAGTTTTTTTGTGGATGTTCTTAACCAAGTTGAGTAACATCCCCTCTATTCCCAGTTTGTTGAGTTTTTATTGTAAATGGGTGTTGGATTTTATTAAATGCTTTTTTTCCTTTAGCCTATTAATGTGATAGATTACATTAGTTGATTCTCGAATGTTGAATCAGCCTTGTGTACATCTAATAAATCCCATTTGGTCACATTGCAGAATTCTTTTATACAATGTTGGATTCAGTTTGTTGATATTTTGTTGAGGATTTTTGCTAATGTACAAGTATCTTCAGTTCCCTCTCCTAAGTGAATGATGTCTTATTTGAATATATGATTTTTGGGTGATAGTCTTTGCCCCTTTGAAAAGTAGTGACAGGAAGGGGATAGGTTTGTCAGGCCCTTTTGACACCACTTATTCCCAGGTCTCCTTAACTTCAAACTCTAGAGTTTCTTAAAGGCTCTTCCTACCTCCTAGAGTTCTCTGAGGTGGGATAGGTAGGAAAACACCTGTCCATCTTTTCAGGGGTAGATTTCCCTAGCCAAGCTTTTTTCACTAGCACACAACTTTAATATTTGTCCTAGGCTCCTCTACTTTTGGTCTACTTTTAGCTGTGGTCAAACAAAGTGCACAGGAAAGTTGGGTATAGGCAACTCTCTCTTACTCCCTCTCCCCTTTTCCCACTTCCGCACTCTCCACCATTCTTTCTTGGGAGAACCTAAATCCTTACTCATACCTTCCAGTCTCTTCTACTTGCTAAATCTAACAGCTAAAAAATGTAAAATTAAGAAAAATCTATTGGTAATTAATTTCTAATAAGAAGGGAAAAGAGCATAGACTTAGTCATGCTCAAATCTTCTTCTTTCCCTCTTCTCTCTCTGCTTGTAATAAGTATCATTTTATGCCTTATAAATCAGAAGTAAAATGCATCAAACATGCCATCGTTTTTGGTGTCAGCTGTACAAAAACTTTGCACTTACAGAAGTATTTTACATATAGTATGAGACTCAGTTTAAGCCTAAACTTTATTGACAGGGACACAACAGGCAGGCTTGAAGCAATTGCATACAGCTGACCCAGCAGCAGAGGCTTTGACAGAAGTGCCCAGAAGCAAGATGTCATTGGAGTGGACAGAGTGGAAGAGGAGGAAATATGGCAGATTCAAGTGGTAACAGACAGGGCCAATTTAGATATACAGATGAAGCCACTTCCAGTATCTCTGAAATAATTCTGGGTTTTTTTACAGGGAACTTGAGATCTTATAGGAGTAACAATGGACTAGCAAAGCCAGTGAAATCCAGTCATTACCTAATATGACCTATTTTATATACCCCTTTTAAGCCTCGTTTCGGTATCCTAGGTTATAAAGAATTAGAATGTAGAGAGTAATTATGTAACAATTTTATTCAGCCAGCAAATGTACTTGCTGTATCTCTTGACACAGGTCTTTGGCCTTTGCTCCAATATTATTTCTTTGTAGGAATTAAGGAGGCTGATTAATTATCACATTTTAATGAACATCTTATTATATTATTAGAGAATATGACTTTATAAAGTATCCATAGTCACTTTACCAAGGAAAAAAAATCTTTAGTTACTCCTGGTCAACAACTACCCATGTTCATTTATAAGGAGGCAAAAGCGTTTTCCGTGTTACTGCTGCTATCTCTCTGACATATGCAGCAGACCTTGACAGGTACAGCACATAAAGCTTATTTCTGTAGTGATAGGAGTGGTGCTTCACTTCTGCCTAAGAAGCCTTTACAGGCAAGGCTTCAGTTCCACAAAAATGAGCTGAGACAATCTTATAGCTTCTTCATAACATAACTCGCTATCCTTCATTTCACAGGGTTTCTGAAAGTAGCGTGAAACCACTTGTTGCTTCTAGTCATCTCTTCAATTCAACCATCAATTTAGGGTACAGTTGTTTTTTCTGGAACATCAGATTGCTTAGGGACCAATATAGAAGTATTTGAAGTTAGGGTCTTTCATGCAGGAGTTCTTTCTACTTTTCCTACCCATAAACTCTCAATTTATATTCATTTAGAGTGTTTTAGTTCCTTATACACAAAGAATGGATTTTTCACAGTTGATGAAAAAAGTAAAGAGGAGGGTGAATTTTTGCTGAGCTTAAAGCTAACCTGCTTGAGTGACTATGAACATCTTAGAAATATATACTGTATGTTTAGGAATGTGATGTAATCTTTAGGCAAATGGGATATTGTTTGAGTCCCAGAAAGAAAGAATTTGCTTCTTTTGGTTTGGTAGATGGTATTAATATCTGACAGATAGTAGAGTTATGAAAAATGTAGTTTCTTTTCCTATTTATTTCCTGGCCAAAAGAAAAAATTAAAATAGCAATAAAATTACAAGTTTTAAACAATATCCTTTTCTTCTGCTATATAGAATTAGAATTGAGAATACTAGCTTCCTTTTGGCATTCTACCGTTGAGTTGGAAAATCATTATAGATTTACCAGGACTGATGCAAAGCAGTAGTTCTCAGTTTGTTCTGATCAGCACGACCTGGGAAATTGTTAGAAATGCAAATTCTTGCTCTACCCCCAACCTATTAAATCAGGAATTCTGGGGGTAGATGCCCAGCCATCTATGTTTTAATAAGTAAGTCTTTAAGGTGATTAAGCTGTAGGCTAAAGCTTGAGGATCACTGGTATCGGACATAGGTTCTTTAAAGACCCTGAAGCAGACTTATTGCTAGGAGCACCAAAGAAAGAATTATCGTTCTATTTCACATAAGACATGGTGATGAAATGGGTATTTTAAGGATAGGTTTTAGAGATTATCCTGTATTTAATGAATTTCTGTTTTAGAAGTCGACCTTTAATGCTAAAAGGGCCTGCTTTTGTAGATAGATTAGAGTGGAGTCTATTATATTGAAAGAGAAGAGCTTAGCAAACTCAACAACCAAAGAACAAATAATCCAATCAAGAAATGGGCAGAGGACATGAACAGACATTTCTGCAAAGAAGACATCCAGATGGCCAACAGACACATGAAAAAGTGCTCCACATCGCTCGGCATTAGGGAAATACAAATCAAAAACCACAATGAGATACCACCTCATACCCATCAGAATGGCTAAAATTAACAAGTCAGGAAATGACAGATGCTGGTGAGGATACAGAGAAAGGGGAACCCTCCTACACTGTTGGTGGGAATGCAAGCTGGTGCAACCACTCTGGAAAACAGCATGGAGGTTCCTCAAACAGTTGAAAATAGAGCTACCCTACGACCCAACAATTACACTACTGGGTATTTACCCTAAAAATGCAAACGTAGTGATCTGAAGGGACATGTGCACCCGAGTGTTTATAGCAGCAATGTCCACAATAGCCAAAAACTATGGAAAGAACCTAGATGTCCATCAAGAGATGAATGGATAAAGAAAAGGTGGTATATACATCCATCAAAAGAAATGAAATCTTTCCATTTGTGATGGCGTGGATGGAACTAAAGGGTTTTATAGTTAGTGAAATAAGTCAGTCGGAGAAAGACAACTATTATATGATCTCCCTGATATGAGAAAGTGGGGATGCAACATGGGGGGCTTGGGGGGTAGGAAAAGAATAAATGAAACAAGATGGGATTGGGAGGGAGACAAACCATAAGAGACTCTTAATCTCACAAAACAAACTGGGGTTGCTGGGGAGATGGGGGTTGGGAGAAGGTGGTCCGGTTATGGACATTGGGGAGTGTATGTGCTATGGTGAGTGCTGTGAAGTGTGTAAACCTGGCGATTCACAGACCTGTACCCCCGGGGCTAAAAATACATTATATGTTTATAAAAAAATAAAAAAATATATAAAAAAGAGAAGAATATTCATTTTTATTAATAGAGAATATACATGCTTATTTAGTGAATTGGGTACAATGCTTTGAACAGTAGTAGAGCTTAAGGTTAAACATAGGAGATGTTTTGCTCCAAAGTCACTTTCTTAATGAAGCCTAATCCAACCACATTAGGTAAAATAACAGTGCTCTCTGTTCAGCTCTACCCATTCCTTCTCCCTCTTATCACTCTCTGCTTTATTTTCTCTTCCAGAACATTTATTACTATTATAATATTATATATTTTTTCATTTACTAATTTTAAAATGTATTGTCTCTCTCTCCTAAAAGAATGTAGTATTCTCAAAGGATGGCATATTGTCTATTCTGTTGATCAGTGCATTATCCAAAGAACCTAAGGCAGTGCTTGACACATAATAAGTAATCAATAAGTATTTTTTGAATGAATAGAATGTTTAGGGTTTATATTCTTGCTGTGTTAAGACTGTAGAAAGCGGAGAACTTTGTGGGAATTTAACCAAATGCAAGAGATAATCTACATAAGATTAATCTGGGGAAGCACTTACACTGTTTGCCCCATTGTGGGATCTCTTTATCATATAAATGATGTTATAAGATCCACTTTACAACAAATAATGTAAATTGTATTTAGAGTTGGAGTAACAAAAGTGTACCAACTGGCTTCTGGATTGAAGGATGGTTAAAGGGCAAAGTTTGGGTGGATCTTTCACTGTGAGCAAAGAATGAAGTCTCAAGGGCTATAAATAAGTAAAACCAAAAGATTGGTATATAAATAGAATATGTCATAAATAAAAGATATTGTATTGAATTGTGAGTTCATGAATTTTTTGAGTATTGCATACCCAGAAGTTTTACTAAGAAATCAAGACTTGAAGGTAGTGGCTTTTGTGAAATGGCTTATGTTATTAGTGTGACAACTAGTTTTATTTGTTTTCCCTACCCCTTGCTGCCAACCAGCAGCCCATCCAAAGGAATGAGAACAGGTAGAGGGGGGAGTTAACCAGAGTGTATATTGGATTAGTGTTCGAGTATGTTGGATTAGTTTTCTAATATTACTATCTTCAACTGATGGAAATACCTTTTTAAAATAATTTATTCCACTTCACAGTGTTCTTGTCTTAAGTGGTAAGTACAAGAATATTCCAGAGGGCTATTAAAAATGCTACTAATGGCAGCTGTGTAGTTCCAGGTGCTGGGGCAGTGGAGGTGGCTGTGGAGAAGCCTTCATTAAATATAAGCCCAATGTAAAGGTCAGGGCCCAACTTGGAGTTCAAGCATTTGCTGATGCATTGCTCTTTGTCTGCAAGGTTCTTGCTCAGAACTCTGCTTCTTACCTTCAGGAAACACTAGTTAAAAGTTCAAGCAGAACATTTAGAATCAGGTCAGCTTGAGGGTGTGGACTTGAACACAGGAGGTAGCAGCAGAACTAGCATGAGGGATAACTATTGTGTAAAGAGACAGTTTCTTTCCTCCTGCACTGTGATTGTCACCAACATTCTCCTGGTTGACAAGATCATGTAAGCTGGATCATGTGAGCTGGAATATCTTCTCGAATAGACTGAACTGTAGCTTCTCTTGTTTCATCTGAATCATGAACATTCTACAAGGTGATTCTAAGAATATAGCTATGGAATTTTTGTCCAAGCTACAAATGATTTTCAAAAGAATTTCCTTTTTCCATATGAGAAAAGAGAAAAAAGGAGAACACGGATACTCCAATTCTGAAGTTCTTAAATTATAATTACAGTATTTTTTTAAAAATTGCTCTGCAGTGTACACACAGTAAGCAGGCCATTTTTACCCAATGAACAAGATGTTTTGCTTTAGCATCAGAGACGTAAAAGTACCAAGTCAGATAAATATATGTTACCTACCTTATTAAATGTTCCTTGAAAAACAACAACAAAAAAACACAAAACAAAAAGAGTAATGTAGAGAACTGAGATTGGTAGGGAAACTAAATCATTAGGTGACTGTAATATAGACACAGGTTACCATATTGGAATAATTAGGTCATTTCTTTGTTTTTCTTAAATTTCTGTCACCTCTATGTGCACCTCAAAGTTATATTTCTGTTCCATTAATAACTCTTGTAAGGGATACATTTTTTCCAAGTTATTTTCAAATACCTTCTTTTATTAAAGAGAGTGCTAACTGTTGAAATGATAACCTCAAATTCAGAGTCATCTCATTTGTAGTGTGAGAATAGCTTAAGATTAGGTGAATTTGCTTCAGTAAGTAAAGAAAATACTCTTAAAATTTAGGATAGCAGATTCTTAAAAATTAAGTGAACAATGCGATACCATTTATTGAAACTGGTTTATGTTTTACCCCTGGGCTTTTCCTGATCATAGCCCTGTAACAATAAAAAAGCAAACATTTCTCTGAGCTGTGGCTATTCATTTAAGCTGTCATTATCACCCACTCTGGTAAACAAGAATGCAAATGAAAAGAACGATGTTGGCTTCTGTTCTTTGAGAGACTCTAGAGAGAACTTGGCATCTGGCAGATGGAAAATAAAAATAGTGGGTTTATGTTTTACTAATTATAGATTTCTAAAACAATAGATATGTCAGGAAAACACATGTTGATAAAAATGAAAAGCAAAACACAGCTATCCACAAGTTACTTTTAAGAAACATTCTCACGTTTTAGGTGCTAAACTTGGATGCTTGTTAAATATTTATTTTTAGCAGGTGAAAAGAAAACTGCATCCACAAGTATGTTTGTCTATGTGCTCACGTGTGAATGAACAAGAGAGGAAGAGGCAGAGAGGTAGAGAAGGGAAAGAGCAAGTGAGGGAGAGAGGAAGAAAGGAAGATTGGTTGATTTCCTTTTCAGGAGGTTTGGTTTAAACATGTTTCCCTGAAAGTGGAAGCCCATCTGGGGGAACAAATGCCTAAAAACTCAACAGATGTCTGAAGATCTCATAGATCTTCCTTTTTCTGGAAAAGTAGAGGTCAGAGGCTTGTTCATGAGCTCAACTATTTGCTTTGGTCATTTTGTGGCCTAGAACTCAGGAAATGCCTGGATGCAAAACAGAGAGATGAAGTAGATATCCAGAATTTTACAGCCTTTTTGTAAAATTGTAAGGGGCTGTCTAACTCTCCCCAGATTGCACTGAATTTGGTCCATATTAGTGAGTTAGTTGTCTTCAAGGAATTAAGGTATATTTGTACTTCAGGATATAAACACACTCAATTCCATTTCACAGGAGCACATTTTTCTGGCCTAACAACTCAATATTAAGTAATATAAATTAATAGTATAAAATGCAGTGGTTTTTTTTTCCAGAAATTTATATCTTAAAATGTTATGTCATCAACATAATTTGTTTTTTTCATTCTTCTATGAATGTAAATTAAGGACTTGATACACATTTCATTAAAATATTACAACAACCATTCATGGGCAGTAGACCTTTTATCTAGTTAATGACTCTCAAATTTAATTTTTGGGGTAAGAGAAAGGATGTCATTAACAAAATAGTAACAATTAACCATTTATAGACAAACCCATAAGCACAGGCTGTGGATGTGGTCTGCTTTAAGGGGCAAACAAAAAGGATGTGATTTGTCTGTAGAGAGTTTAAAAACAATTACAAAATTAAGTGAAAATCAGTCTTCTATTCATTATCATCAAGCACTTGGGCAATTCTAAATGTCAGTGATGGGATGCACCTCCCTGCCTGGGCAAACTGCCTCAAGGACACTGTTCTTAGAATTTCCTCTTTAGGGGCGCCTGGGTGGCTCAGTGGGTTAAGCTTCTGCCTTCGGCTCAGGTCATGGTCTCAGGGTCCTGGGATCGAGCCCCGCATCGAGCCCCGCATCGAGCCCCGCATCGAGCCCCGCATCGAGCCCCGCATCGGGCTCTCTACTCAGCAGGGATCCTGCTTTCCCCTCTCTCTCTGCCTGCCTCTCTGCCTACTTGTGATCTCTGTCTGTCAAATAAATAAATAAAATCTTAAAAAAAGAAAAAGAATTTCCTCTTTAATCCTTACAACTACACTATGAGGTAGGTATTATTAATATCCCCCTTTTACAAGGGGAGAATCTGAGGCTTAAAGAGGTTAATTTGCCTACATAATAAAATCAGGGTGGTGCTGGGAGGGGCCACATTTAGAAGTAATATGCTGTATTGCTTTCCTAAAATAATTGTGGATAATAAACTGTTTTGACCTCCCCCTTGCCCCACATACATCTTTCTGCTAATCTAGGTGGAGGAAATTTGATCATTCCATAAATTAATTTCTTTCAGATAACCCTGTTCTAGAAAGTTTTCTGTCCTATGTAAAGCCTTATGATAGCATTTGTGAACAAAATTCAAGCTCCAGATTTTTACTCTCAGAAAAGTCACTCATACTTCTATGATGATTTTATTAGATCCTTGTCAGGTGTGATCCTTAATCAAAAGCATGTATTATAAAGAAAATACAATATTCTGTAATTCTTCTCCAAAGTTAGGTTGAGTGGTTAGAAATTACACTGTCAACCAGCAATGAGTAAATGGAAATATGAGGATTTCTGCACATAAGATGTATAACCTTATCAAAATGTCATTCGGAGATAACTTAACATCCTTAGAAGTGTGACTGTCAGAGATTTCTCTAGAAGACATTTAGCGCAGCCCTGACTATAAGAATAGCAGTAGATATCTATTAACATTAGTAGGTAGCTAAGTGGAGAGTTCGGAGCTTAACCAAGTGTGTGTTTGTTTCTGTGTATCTTTGTGTATGTGTAGGGATTAAAACTGAGTAAGCATGGAATAATGAGAGGACTTGAGAAATAAATCCTTTGGAACATAGTTAACTCGAGGTCTGGACAAATAACCCGGGAGTCTAGGCCCAAAGAGTAGGATGTGAATGGAGGGCCTCAGGCTTTGAAGAGGGAAGGTAGGGTGAACTCCATCCAAAACACCAGGACCTGGTTTAGAAGTTCTACTTTGACAAAAGGAAAACAGGATTCCCTCTAGTGTGGAAGGGAATGCAGACTAGGACCACTGTCATATCTATAGTCTTTTCTGTTTTAGAAGTATAGGACAATTGAGGGATTCAATGCTAATGGGAATTCTTTATTCTTTTGTCTGTAAAATCTCTTTTCCATTTTCCATAACTGATATTTTTACCATGCTTTTGAAACTACTGGTCTTGCTGCCTTTCCTGTCATATAAATGCAATTCCTAATTTCCAGTGATCATAAAAGCCACAGGGAGGAACTCCAGTTTTCTACTAACAGATTCCACTAAATCAGCATTCATTTTTCTCTTCTTCCTTCCTGTTACAATGAAGTATACAGAGAAATCTCCTAAAATAACCTTCCTGGTTTTGGTCTGGATCTCATCTTCCTCCTCCTCAGGGAGCTTATTGTACTGTTTTTTTCCCCTCTTTCCTGTGTCTTTGATTTCTCTGTTTCCTTCTTCCCAAAAGAATTTAAACAGACTCTAGCCTCCTACCTCATAAAAACACAACTTAGCTAGTTCTGCCTTCCCTATCCCCAAACACCTTTTAACTTGCTGTGCTCTAGCTTTTGTGTCCATCCAGGTACTAAAATTATTTTCACCAACATTACCAAATGTATCTTTGTTGTTAACTCTAATGGATACTTTTCAACTCTTTTTTCTAAACTGAACCACTGATTTTCACTCTCCTCTTTACTCGTTTCTTTGTCTTCTAGATTACTCATTGCCATGCTATTTCACAATATTTTTTCTGATAGCCACTAAAAATCTGCTTTGCAGGGTCTTTTTCTTCTTCCAGGAATTCCAGCCGCTCCTTTCTTTCCCTTCTTATCGTTCCCTCCCTCTCTTCCCTTTATCTGCACAACCGCCACTCTTCCTAAGAACAGTTTTGTTCTTATGTTCTTTGAGAAGTTTTTCCTGAGTTTTTGAAATGTGTTATGTCCAAGTTTATATGCTTCCACAGCACATTTCCCTCAAGTAGCACTGTAAGTGTTGTAATCACCTGTATACTCACGTGTGTTCCTGACTCTTCCCAAAATATGGCTGAAAAAACCCTCAGCATCAGCATCTCTTGGGAGCTCCTTAGAAATACAAAACCACAGGCTCCACTTTAGACCACTAAGTCAGAATCCGAATTTTAACAACATTTCAGGGTGATTCATATCAACATTAAAATTGGGAATCTTGGTGTGGTCCTAACAGAAACTTGATAAATATTTGTTCAAAGAAATAGAAAATTCCCCTTTATCAAGAAGGCTAGACAGAAGAAAGCATATGGATTGGATTTTCCAAAGGCTGGAGTGACATACCTAAAAACACACAGCTTAAAACTGCCACCAAACTTCCTCAGGTGTAGAAGATAGCTTCCACCCAGCTGCTCTGTGTCTGTCTGATACAGGGAACAGTGTGTGCATGTATGTGTGATACAAGAGCAGAGAGAGTGAGAGAGAGAGAGGAAAATCAAGAAAGAAGAGTGGTTGAGGACAGAGTACATAGAACTAGTGAGTTTTCTTTTTCCTTTCAAATTTTATTTTATTTTTTCAGTGTTCTAAGATTCATTATTTATGCACCACACCCAGTGAGCTTTAGAAATATTGAAAGGTTAAACTTCTTCTTGATCCTTGAGCACTGTGTAGCAGCTGAGCTCATGAGTGAGTAGGTAACTACAGTCTAAAGTGAAGTTCATGGAAGAAGCAGAATTTAGAAGGTCCTTCTAATGTAATTCCAGGTCTGCTGATTTTATTCCATTAAAAAATAATAAGAGAGATTTTTATATGGTAAATATTTACTGAAACCTATTATTTAACTCACAACATGCTTTACTGGCTATTGATAATTTAAAGCAGGAGTCAGCACACTATGCCCCATAGACCAAAATCGTTTTGTGTCCTGTTTTTGAATAGCAGAGGAGCTAGGAATGGTTTTCACTTTTTAAAAGGGTTTTAAAGAAAACACAGAAGAATATACAATAGAGACCAGAAGCAGCCTGCAAACCCTAAAATATCTACTACCTGGGCCTTTACAGAATATGTGTACTGATCCTAATTCAGAACTTTACACCAAGATCACTAATACTATCAGAAGAACCATATAGGGCAAAATAGTGCAACCTGAGAACTGTTCAGTAACAGGAAAAGATTTTTAAGTTGCCAGACGCCATACCTATAGTGTGCATGTATTTACATGTGTACACACACACACACACACTCCTGGATATGCTTTTTAGCAAAATCATTTTCACAGAAAATAAGGAAAATAACATTTTCTTAACAATTCTTTGCTTGTGTTTAATGGATAATAGAATTTATGTTCTCCAAGTTTTCACTTAAAGTTTTAGAAACCATTATTATTTTAGAAAAAAAATAACTTTTCAACAAATAAGTGCAATCATTTCACCATCTTCTCATTTATTTGCAGGTGTTAGTTCAAAACAATGTATTCTGGCTATCACTTCACCTGTAATGAAGTGGTGCTTAATGCTTAGAGTAGATTCCTGTTAGGAACAGATGTAAATATAGTGGCAGTCTGAGTAAAGATCCCAAGATTTGACTGAGAGTAATTCAAATTATAGGGTGAAAAGATCTCTTTATAAATTCCATCAAGGAATGTAAAGAACTTTGTTTTTAAAATAGCTCAATAGTTTGATAGTGGAATGTGTGTGTGTGTATTTTTGTACATGACCTATTTTTTTAATTAGAAAAGTGAAAAATACTTTGCTTAATAGGTAAGGGGCTTTGTGTTATTTTTATCTTTCTGTTTAGTCAGGAAATTCTGGCCTTTTATACATGCAAAATACAAAATTATCTCTCATCGCAAATATGAAGTAATTTTTCAGAAGCAGTTATTGGTATTCATAATTTCTTTGTCCTGCACAAAGAAGATAATCCAAAATAAAGCAAAAAATTGGTCTTTTAAGGGGACTTTCTGGAATAAATCCTATGTATATGATTATATGCAAATTATGGAGGGAGGAAATACATGAACAGTTGAAATTATTCTCTAATTTAAATTTGCTGGATGATCTGTCAGTATTATAACTTCAATGTTGTCTATTTATGCATGGAATAATAACTTTATGCAGTACATGTATCTGTAAATTATTTGAAAACAGTTTTAATTGCTGGAACTACTGTGATTAGACTTGAATTTAGTTTATCCCCCTTCTTTTTTATACAGCAGCATATAATGTGACCCAGAGGGTGCTTTATAAAATTTAATGTGTTTAAGGAATCTCTAATGATGTTAATTAAGTTTGATCTTGCCTCTAGGATAGGACAGTCCTGTAAAAAAATTATTTTTTAAATTAGCCCGCATGACATTCAATTTTTCTTCATATTAGGTAGCATCCCCAAAGTTAAGGAAAAAAAATAATTACTTTTACCATGTTAATTTTTAGAGGGAAACTCTGACTTTACATCAGGTATTAATGGTTTTGTACAACATACCAAATTATCAAATGTATTTTTTTATTTTTTGTATGCTGCTGACACTCAAGTTATAATGAATTAATTCAGTTATAGAAATATCTGTAATTTGACTAAAATATGCACAATACTATGAAAGACATGAAGGGTGAAGAAAATAACTGGGTCATGCCTTCAAGGTAAATTTCATGAAGATGGGATAATGTCATCTTCATCTTCATTGAGCTAAATCATGGCACATAGACTATATATACATAGAAGATACTCATTATATGTTGTACATGCTGAATATAAGAGTGGATCCATAATGAATATAATGGGGAATAGATCTAAGGAAAATGCACTGTTAAAAGGCACAAAAGGGACATAAGAATATAATAAATGTCTTAGGAAGGGTCAGAGTGATGTGATGCTTCCAAGGAGACAGCGATCGTATTTTTTTAAGACTGGGGAGGGGAAGAAACCTAGGAAGGCTGCATCTCAAAGGGGTTCTTGAGATGACATTGTAGGGTAGAAGAATTTTAGCAGTCAGAAATGGATTCAGGAGCCGTCCAGACAAAGAGAAGTCACATGAAATAAGGCACAGAGATGGTGACACAGGGCAGGTGTTAGGTGACTAGTGACTACTCTTAATCAATGATAATGTGAAGTACAGACTGAAAAATATAGGAAGACTGGGCTTTAACATGCCCTGTTAGAATCAGAACAAAAGGAATAATGTATATCCTCTAATCTGTGGAATTGTCAAAATGCTCTACAATAAAGTAAATGAATCTCCTCATACAAATTGATAATGAAAACTATAAAATTATTTTAGGTAAATGTGCCAGATTTTAAAAGGTAGGGTTATCAAGTAAGCACCTTAAGTTAAGCCCAAATTTGATTCAGAAATAGAAGACATAACTTAGGTAATCCTTTCAGCAAACATTGTAAAAATCTCACTTGTATTTATTAGATTTACATTTTTATGACTGGAATAAGCTTAGATATTTTTACATCCCCTTAAAGTTAAAAGTATTTAATTATTTGTTTTTTAATGAAGCCATCAAGATACTTGGGTAACAAAGTTTGATGATAAGAAATCATGTATGTAGTATACATTTAAATCTTGTTCCGTAGTATCTGTTATACTTTTCATACATCTTTTTTTTTTCATTTTATTTATTTTTTCAGTGTAACAGTATTCATTCTTTTTGCACAACACCCAGTGCTCCATGCAAAACGTGCCCTCCCCATTACCCACCACCTGTTCCCCCAACCTCCCACCCCTGACCCTTCAAAACCCTCAGGTTGTTTTTCAGAGTCCATAGTCTCTTATGGTTCGCCTCCCCTTCCAAATTTTTTTTTTTAAATAAACATATAATGTATTTTTATCCCCAGAGTACAGGTCTGTGAATCGCCAGGTTTACACACTTCACAGCACTCACGATAGCATTTACCCTCCCCAGTGTCCATAGCCCCCTCCCCCTGTCCCAATCCCACCTCCCCCCAGCAACCCCCAGTTTGTTTTGTGAGATTAAGAGTCATTTATGGTTTGTCTCCCTCCCAATTCATACATCATTTTATTTTACTTTATTTTATTTTATTAATAAAGATTATTTATTTATTTCTCAGAGGGAGAGAGAGACAGTGAGAGAGGGAATACAAGCAGGGGGAATGGGAGAAGGAGAAGCAGGCTTCCCACTGAGCAGGCAGCCAGATGTGGGGGCTCAATCCCAGGACTCTGGGATCATGACCTGAGCTAAAGGCAGGCGCTTAATGACTGAGCCACCCAGATGCCCTCATATATCATTTTAAAAATTATTTCTTGATATACTTTTATAGGAAGTATTGCAGAATTTTTCTTGAACACTTGCATTTCCAATAGATAGAAACACTATCATATGGACATTTGAAATTGTAAAAGACAGTCATAATGAAAGGAAGCAGATGTTCATTGCTCTTGAGGAACTCATGTGATGCTACTGTCAAAATACACATCTTCCATATCAATAAAATACATTTTTTTTCATTTCTGCCTTTTACTGTGTGCACTGCAATTTCTTATATATATATCATTCACTGCAGGAAATACGATGTTTGGGGGAATATTGTGATATGATTTAAGTGTCATACCAAAGGAATAGTTTTGAGAAATTAACTCAGGAGAAGTGAACAGCTGCTGATTTCCTTTTTTTTTTTTTTTAATTATTATTTCTAGGAAGTGAAACTTTTAAACTAGATTTTCCTGAAGTGGTTTACAGGTAGTTCCTCTACTAGGAAAAAGATAATAAGGTATAGGAAGCCAAGAAGAAGAAAATATTTGTGTTGAAAGGTATATTTGAGAATATGTTTAAAATTATTTATAGTGAAATGTTGCTTTCATGTCTTTTTAAAAATATTTTATTTATTTATTCGAGATAGAGAAAGAGAGTGAGAGCACGAGGAGAGAGGGAGAGGGTGAAGCAGGAGAGGGAGAGGAATAACTAGGCTCCCAACTGAGCAGGGAAACAATGTGGGACTCAATCCCAGGACCTTGGGATCATGACCTGAGCTGAAGGCAGACGCTTAACCAACTGAGTCACTCAGGTGCCCCTACCTTCATGTCTTAATGAACTTAGAGAAATTTTGATGTAATAATAAATTTGCATTCATTATTCTTCTAAAAACTTACTTGAATATGAATCAGTTCCTAGAAACTTCAAGACATTTGTTTGGAGACATTTATGATTCCCTTGTAATGAGGGGAGATTCAGGGTTTCCTCAGTATCATCTCCTGGAGCCTTGCATGTGGTCTTGTGCATCATCACACAAACCTGCAATAATGTAGTAATCATAGAAATATTTATTAAAAGCCAGGACTAAGAATTTTATTTATGCTTGATTCACCAATCAGAGATCTGTTGCTCTGACCTTCCCCTAATAGAGGTACTAATTAAGTAATGATAATACCTTAGATTTACATTAATATATATAGGTAACATTACATTAAGAAATATAATTATATATAATGTAATAATGATGTAACAGTAAAACATTAATAAAATAATATTTATGTTAATATTAAAGATTATATTACAGGCAACATAATTATTTTATTTGAATTTGTCAATTAGGAAAAGAGTCATTAAATCCCTTAATCTCAATGAATTTCTGTGTTTTTTAGCTCTAAAATAGGCTTTAGTAATCACTCTGTCTTGCCTGAGCTTACATTGCCAGTGTGAGAATCATACTTTAACCCAGGTCTTCCGAATCCAAAAATGTCTGTTGTAAATGTATTAAATGTAGTAAAATGTCAGTTGTTCCCGGAAACAATCATACAAAGGCTATTGACTTGAAACCTTCAGTTTTATTCTATTTTATCATGTATTTGAGTTAATTAATTACATGATGGCAAATTTTGAAATTTGAAAACTAAAACATTCAGTCAAGAATGCAGACATTTATGTCTCTGTGAGAACTACCCAGCTGTGCAGAAACCCAGATCAAGGAATATTCTGAACTAACAATTTACAAAGCATATGGTCTCAAATCCTCATTCTAGGGTGTAAAACACTGGATTGATGGCTCTCTTTATAAAACCACAGGAGGGCTCTCCAGGAACTCAGTAAAAACTAGAAATATTGTAGTAATGGAATTTTTGGAGGAAATGATTTTGACTTTTTGGGCTTTTCATTTAAATAGTCCTTTTTATATTTGGAAAAAATAATTTTATCACATTCTTAAGTAAATAAAAAGCAATCCAGATGTTCTGTGAAAGGGAGGTGTATGCAAAAGGGCATCCAGTCGTGAGGAGCCTTAAGAAGAGAAAAAGGCAGACAAGTCCAGCTTGATAAGAAATGATTCATTAAGGAGACTTATAAGCAGAAATGTGTCTTGGGAGACCTCAACATGTGTAGATCTCTGCAACCCCACCTTCCTTAAGACCTGCTTTTATAGCCCTAGAGTCTTGGGAGTACATGCTGAGGGACCACCCAAGAGAAGAATGTTGCCCCTATGGATTTCAGGCAAATTACTGCTTGTGTTCTCTTCCAGGATTTTTACAGTTTCAGGTCTTTAATCCATTTTGAGTTTATTTTTGTGTATAGGATAAGAAAGTAGTCCAGTTTCATTCTTTTGCATGTAGTTGTCCTATTTTCCCAGCACTATTTGTTGAGAAGACTATCTTTTCCATATTGTATACTTTTGCTTCTTTTGTCATAGATTAATTGATGATATATATGTGAGTATTTCTGGGATCTCTATTTTGTTCCATTGATCTATATATCTGTTTTTGTGCCAGTACCATAGTGTTTTGATTACTACAGCTTTGTGGTGTATCCCGAATTCTGGGATTGTGATAACTCCAGCCTTTTTTAGTTCTTCCTCAGAATTGCTTTGGCTATTCAGGCTTTTTTTGTGATTCTGTATAAATTTTAGGATTATTCTAGTTTTGCAAAGAATGCTGTTGGTATTTGATAGGGATTGCACTGAATCCTGCAGGTTTCTTTGGGTAACATGGACATTTGACTGTATTAATTCTTTCAATCCATGAGTATGGGATATCTTTCTATTTGTGTCATTTTCAATTTCTTTCATCAATATTTTACAGTTTTCAGAGTACAGGTTGTTCAACTCTGTGGTTAAGTATTCCTAGGTATTTTATTCTTTTTGGTGCACTTGCAAATGGTGTTGCTTTTTAAATTTTTGTTTCTATGACTTCATTGTTACACTACTGATTTATGGGCATTGATTTTGTATTCTGCCACTTTGCAAAATTCAGTTATTTGAGTTGTTTTTTGGTCAAATTTTTATGATTATTTATACGTAGTATCCCATTGTCTGCAAACAGTGACAGTTTAACTTCTTCTTTACCAATATGGATGCCTCATATTTTTTTTCTTGTTTGATTTTTGTGCCTAGGACTTCTAGTACTTAATAAAAGTAGCAAGAATTGATGTCTTTGTCTTGTTTCTGATCTTAGACGGAAAGCCCTCACTTTTTCACCAATGAGAATGAGTTGGTTAAGGGTTTTTCATATAATGCCTTTATTATGTTGAGGTATATTCCCTCTAACCCCATTTTGAGAAAGTTTCTATCATGAATGATTATTTAATCTTGTCAAATGCTTTTTTCTGCATCTGTTGAAAAATTATATTTTTTTATTTTTTTAATTTTTATTTTTATAAACATAAAATTTTTTTTATCCCCAGGGGTACAGGTCTGTGAATCATCAGGTTTACACACTTCAGAGCACTCATGATAGCACATACCCTCCGCAATGTCCATAACCCCCTCCCCCCACCCAACCACACCTCCCCCCAGCAACCCCCAGTTTGTTTTGTGAGACTAAGAGTCATTTATGGTTTGTCTCCCTCCCAATACCATCTTGTTTCATTTATTCTTCTCCTATCCCCCTAACCCCCCATGTTACATCTCCATGTCCTCATATCAGGGAGATCATATGATAGTTGTCTTTCTCCAATTGACTTATTTCACTAAGCATGATACCCTCTAGTTCCATCCACGTCATCACAAATGGCAGGATTTCATTTCTTTTGATGGCTGCATAGTATTCCACTGTGTATATATACCACTCTTCTTTATCCATTCATCTGTTGATGGACATCTAGGTTCTTGCCATAGTTTGGCTATTGTAGACATCGCTGCTATAAACATTCGGGTACACGTGCCCCTTCGGATCACTATGTTTGTATCTTTAGGGTAAATACCCAGTAGTGCAATTGCTGGGTCATAGGGTAGTTCTATTTTCAACATTTTGAGGAACCTCCATGCTGTTTTCCAGAGTGGTTGCACCAGGTTGCATTCCCACCAACAGTGGAGGAGGGTTCCCCTTTCTCCGCATCCTCGCCAGCATCTGTCGTTTCCTGACTTGTTAATTTTAGCCATTCTGACTGGTGCGATTTGGTGTAGTTTTGATTTGTATTTCCCTGATGCCGAGCGATGTGGAGCACTTTTTCTGTGTCTGTTGGCCATTTGGATGTCTTCTTTGCAGAAATGTCTGTTCATGTCCTCTGCCCATTTCTTGATTGGATTGTTTGTTCTTTGGGTGTTGAGTTTGCTAAGTTCCTTATAGATTTTGAATACTAGCCCTTTATCTGATGTGTCGTTTGCAAATATCTTCTCCCATTCTGTCAGTTGTCTTTTGGTTTTGTGAACTGTTTCCTTTGCTGTGCAAAAGCTTTTGATCTTGATGAAATCCCAATAGTTCATTTTTGCCCTTGCTTCCCTTGCTTTTGCCAATGTTCCTAGGAAGATGTTGCTGTAGCTGAGGTCGAAGAGGTTGCTGCCTGTGTTCTCCTCAAGATTTTGATGGATTCCTTTCTTACATTGAGGTCCTTCATCCATTTTGAGTCTATTTTCGTGTGTGGTGTAAGGAAGTGGTCCAATTTCATTTTTCTGCATGTGGCTGTCCAATTTTCCCAGCACCATTTATTGAAGAGGCTGTCTTTTTTCCATTGGACATTCTTTCCTGCTTTGTTGAAGATTAGTTGACCATAGAGTTGAGGGTCTATTTCTGGGCTCTCTATTATGTTCCATTTATCTATGTGTCTGTTTTTGTGCCAGTACCATGCTGTCTTGATGATGACAGCTTTGTAATAGTGCTTGAAGTCTGGAATTGTGATGCCACCAACCTTGGCTTTCTTTTTCAATGTTCCTTTGGCTATTCGAGGTCTTTTCTGGTTCCATATTATTTTTAGGATTATTTGTTCCATTTCTTTGAAAAAAATGGATGGTATTTTGATAGGGATTGCATTAAATGTGTAGATTGCTTTAGGTAGCATAGACATTTTCACAATATTTATTCTTCCAATCCAGGAGCATGGAACATTTTTCCATTTCTTTGTGTCTTCCTCAGTTTCTTTCATGAGTACTTTATAGTTTTCTGCATATAGATTCTTAGCCTCTTTGGTTAGGTTTATTCCTAAGTATCTTATAGTTTTGGGTGCAAATGTAAATGGGATTGACTCCTTAATTTCTCTTTCTTCTGTCTTGTTGCTGGTGTACAGAAATGCAACTGATTTCTGTGCATTGATTTTATATCCTGACATTTTACTGAATTCCTGTACAAGTTCTAGCAGTTTTGGAGTGGAGTCTTTTGGGTTTTCCACATATAGTATCATATCATCTGCGAAGAGTGATAGTTTGACTTCTTCTTTGCCAATTTGGATGCCTTTAATTTCTTTTTGTTGTCTGATTGCTGAGGCTAGGACTTCTAGTACTATGTTGAATAGCAGTGGTGATAATGGACATCCCTGCCGTGTTCCTGACCTTAACGGAAAAGCTTTCAGTTTTTCTCCATTGAGAATGATATTTGCGGTGGGTTTTTCATAGATGGCTTGGATAATATTGAGTTATGTGCCCTCTATCCCTACACTTTGAAGAGTTTTGATCAGGAAGGGATGCTGTACTTTGTCAAATGCTTTTTCAGCATCTATTGAGAGTATCACATGGTTCTTGTTCTTTCTTTTATTAATGTGTTCTATCACATTGATTGATTTGCAGATGTTGAACCAACCCTGCAGCCCTGGAATAAATCCCACTTGGTCGTGGTGAATAATCCTTTTAATGTACTGTTGAATCCTATTGGCTAGTATTTTGGTGAGAATTTTTGCATGTGTTCATCAAGGATATTGGTCTGTAGTTCTCTTTTTTGGTGGGATCCTTGTCTGGTTTTGGGATCAAGGTGATGCTGGCCTCATAAAATGAGTTTGGAAGTTTTCCTTCCATTTCTATTTTTTGGAACAGTTTCAGGAGAATAGGAATTAGTTCTTCTTTAAATGTTTGGTAGAATTCCCCTGGGAAGCCGTCTGGCCCTGGGCTTTTGTTTGTTTGGAGATTTTTGATGACTGTTTCAATCTCCTTACTGGTTATGGGCCTGTTCAGGTTTTCTATTTCTTCCTGGTTCAGTTGTGGTAGTTTATATGTCTCTAGGAATGCATCCATTTCTTCCAGATTGTCAATTTTTGGCGTAGAGTTGCTCATAGTATCTTCTTATAATTGTCTGTATTTCTTTGGTGTTAGTTGTGATCTCTCCTCTTTCATTCATGATTTTATTTATTTGGGTCCTTTCTCTTTTCTTTTTGATACGTCTGGCCAGGGGTTTATCAATCTTATTGATTCTTTCAAAGAACCAGCTCCTAGTTTCATTGATTTTTTCTATTGTTTTTTTGGTTTCTATTTCATTGATTTCTGCTCTGATCTTTATGATTTCTCTTCTCCTGCTGGGTTTAGGGTTTCTTTCTTGTTCTTTCTCCAGCTCCTTTATGTGTAGGGTTAGGTTGTGTGCTTGAGACCTTGTTTGTTTCTTGAGAAAGGCTTGTACCGCTATATATTTTCCTCTCAGGACTGCCTTTGCTGTGTCCCACAGATTTTGAACCATTGTGTTTTCTTTATCATTTGTTTCCATGAATTTTTTCAATTCTTCTTTAATTTCCTGGTTGACCCATTCATACTTTAGAAGGATGCTGTTTATTCTCCATGTATTTGGGTTTTTTCCAGCTTTCCTCTTGTGATTGAGTTCTAGCTTCAGAGCGTTGTGGTCTGAAAATATGCAGGGAATGATCCTAATCTTTTATACCGGTTGAGACCCGATTTGTGACCCAGGATGTGATCTATTCTGGAGAATATTCCATGTGCACTAGAGAAGAAGTATTTTGTTGCTTTGGGATGAAATGTTTAATAGATCTGTGATGTCCCTCTGGTCCAGTGTGTCATTTAAGGCCTTTATTTCCTTGTTGATCTTTTGCTTGGATGATCTGTCCATTTCAGTGAGGGGAGTGTATGTGCTATCGTGAGTGCTATGAAGTGTGTAAACCTGGCGATTCACAGACCTGTACTCTGGGGATAAAAATACATTATATGTTTATAAAAAAAAAATTGGAAGGGGAGGTGAACCATAAGAGACTATGGACTCTGAAAAACAGCCTGAGGGTTTTGAAGGGGTAGGGGTGGGATGTTGGGGGAACCAGGTGGTGGGTAATAGGGAGGGCACGTATTGCATGGAGCACTGGGTGTTGTGCAAAAACTATGAATACTGTTATGCTGAAAAAAATAAATAAATTAAAAAAAAATGATGGATTTAGCATCGTGCTTAGGACATAATAGTCCTTCAATAAAACGTGATTGATTAAAAAAAATCAATCATGTGGAGAAACCCATGAGTTCCTTGCTTTGCTTTCTCCTCCTCTGGAGTTCCGCCGCTGAAAACAGGTATTGAACCTGTTTTCCTTGATAGATGAACTTCCTCCTGGCTGGATATTTTGTTGATCTTCTGGGGGAGGGGCCTCTTGTAATGACTCTCAAGTGTCTTTGCCCGAGGCGGAATTGCACCGCCCTTACCCGGGGCGGGACTATGTAATCCGCTTGGGTTCACTTTTGGGAGCTTCTGTTCCCTGAATGCCTTCCGTAGAGTTCTGGAGGACGGGAATGAAAATTGCAGCCTCCCAGTCTCCTGCCCGGAGGAGCCGAGAGCCTGGGGCCCCACTCCTCAGTGCACCCCCAGAGGACAGCGCCCAATCACTCCCGTATCCCCAGCCTCCGGCTGCGCTCCGAACTCACCCAGCCCACGACCAGTTCAAGGTAACCCCAAGCTGAGAGCTCAGTCCTCAGCTCTGTTTCTGTAGCCGGCTTCTCCGTTCTAACACCTGCAAGCTCTGTGACACTCCGACACCCCCGATCCTTCTATGACCCTGCGGGACCTTGGGCCACGCTGACCTCGTGTGGGCTTCACCCCGTTTTAGCCTCTGGAGCAGTGTCCCTCAGTGGAACAGACTTTTAAAAGTCCTGATTTTGTGTTCCGTTGCTCCGCCGCTTGCCGGGAGCCGGCCCCTCCCCCTGCGGTCTATCTTCCCATCGTTTTAGATTCACTTCTCCGCCAGTCCTACCTTTCAGAAAGTGGTTGATTTTCTGTTTCTAGAGTTGCTGTTCTTCTTCTCTTTGATCTCCCGTTGGATTTGTAGGTGTTTGCAATGTTTAGATAAGCTATCGAGCTGATCTCCTGCTACCTGATGTAGTCTCAGTCTGCTACTTCTCCGCCATCTTGACTCCTCTGAAAAATTAAATTTTTATTCTTCATTCTGTTGATATCATATATGACATTGATTGATTTGCAAATATTGAATCATCATTGCATCCCAGGAATAAATCCCACCTGATTGTGGTGAATAATCTTTTTAATGTATTGCTATATGTTGTTTGCTAACATTTTTGAGGATTTTTGCATCAGTGCTCATCAAGGATATTGGTCTGTAGTTCTTTTTTTTCATTGTCTTTGTCTATTTTTGTTATCAGGATAATGCTGGCCTCATAGAATGTATTTCCAAGCTTTCCTAAGTGGAAGAAAATTTTAAAGTGACTCTTTCATGCTGTCATTTTGTAAACCTCCTTCTTTGTTGCCTAGATCTTACAGGATACAGAAAATCAATGATTTTCAGTTCTAATGAATCTACCTCTCCCACCAAATATCAGAATTTGAATATATATTTTATATGTGTTTGGGAACTAGAAAAAAGAGATTTTAAATTAAAGTGGTAGATTTCTTGCTCTTAATTTAGTCAGTGGTCTCAAAGAGGATTCCCAAGTTCCTCAGATGACATAATGTACTACTGCTAGATTCAGTAAGATAACACCAACTTTGCTCAGGGTAAATAACTTGTTCTTGGACTTAAAAAAACAGGTGATTTGTTTTGCATGTGGTTAGAGGCAAGGTTCATAGTTCCTGCTGGAAGTGGTCAGTAGAAGGTTTCCTTCCAGCTAGTTATGGAGAGCAGACAGTTGAGAAAATTAAGGTGCAGTATTCTTCTTTTGGCAGATTTGGTGAAATACAAAGTACTAGATTCTGTCTGGACTTTGAGCCCGATGCGGGGCTCGATTCCAGGACCCTGAGATCATGACCTGAGCTGAAGGCAGAGGCTTTCACCCACTGAGCCACCCAGGTGCCCCCTGTCTGGACTTTAAAATACAGATCATAAGACATTTATAAAAATATAAATAGGGGCACCTGGGTGGCTCAGTGGGTTAGGCTTCCGTCTTCAGCTCAGGTCATGATCTCAGGGTTTTGGGATCGAGCCCCGCATCTGGCTCTCTGCTCAGCGGGGAGCCTGCTTCCCCTTCCTCTCTCTCTGCCTGCCTCTCTGCCTACTTGTGATCTCTCTCTGTCAAATAAATAAATAAAAATCTTAAAAAATATAAAAATATAAATATAAACCATAATATTATGTATATTCCCAATCTATCTACCTCCATATTTATCTAGAAAACATTAATATTAAGCAAAAATAGTATAAAAGAGAGTAACCTCTTTAGATCTCAGATTCAATCTAGGATTCTGTTTCTACTTATTTATATGAGTAACAGAGGTTTGCAATTAAGTATGTATTAAATAATAGGCTTGAAGTAATGCAATGGATGCAATGAAGTAGAGAGCTGGCTTTAAGTAAGTGGGAAAATTGGATTATTTCCTTTAAGTGTGGGTTCTTAAGTGCTCTTACCTCAGGGATAAGGGATGTAAGCAGGAAAACTCAAAACTCTTCCTTCCTTCCTTTCTCACTAGCCATTGCAATAATGAAAGGATCAGGGATAGGAGATAAGGGAGAAGAAAAGGCAAGAGAGTACTCAAAGGTCTTTTTATTAGTTTAGTTGTACTAAAAATATAGGCTATGGGTGAAAGTTTCAAATATTTTTAATTTTTAAAATACTATTTAAGTTTTAATAAATGATATTTCTGGGATAATAAATTTAGAAATCAGATTAACATTAGCCTAAACCAAGAGTAGAGAAAAATAAATAAATCTCTAAACAGATTTTCTGAAGACTTACATTCTTACCTGAAATCAACTGTGCACTGTGTGATTTTTATAGATTATTTTATTTTGTAGTTGATGTTATCTATCTCAGTAAAACATTCTAAATTCATGAAAAATAAGATAACATTGAAACTACCGAGTGTTTAATTTATAATTATACAGAAGGCAGACAATTGCTATGGATTAAGTAAAACTTAATTTGTGTGATAAATAATTATAGGCAATATTTAATGTGATTTTATACCGGGCTTACTTTGCTGTTATGAAGTCATGCATTTGAGACTAATGAAAGAACCATAACAGTATTTCAGTGATACTTTCATATTTATAATTTGTTATCATATAGCAGTATATAACAAAGTACTTTAAAAACCTATACATATGTTTCTGTAGTAAATTACCTGAGTGATATAGAAAGATATATTTTTTTTATAGTATACCTTTTATAAACAGGATGAAGTAAGCAAAGGAAAGTTAGAGTGAAGTTTATTGGGACTTATACCTAGGCTGATACCATCCAGTCAGCTAAGGTTTAACAGTGGGCAAAATGTTCTACCATTTTGCAATTAAATTATCAATTTTTAAACTTATCCTGAAATTATTGAAAAATTTCAGTTTTGTTTCATTTGTTTCATTAAAGTTTGAGAATAATTTTATGTTTTTTAAAAAGAAATAATGGTGATTTCATTTGACATTCAAATGACATTGTTAGAAATAATGGCAGGAAGGACAGAGACTGAAACCATAGTCTTAAGTGTTTCCTGTAACTACATGTTGGCTCAGCTATGATAAGCTTTATGTAATTTATATTAAATTCATATTCATGGCTAAATTAAAGCAGAAAATTCAGTTTAACTTTTTTTTTATTTTTTTTTTTATTTGACAGAGAGAAATCACAACTAGGCAGAGAGGCAGGCAGAGAGAGAGAGAGGAGGAAGCAGGCTCCCCGCAGAGCAGAGAGTCCGATGTGGTGCTCGATCCCAGGACCCTGGGATCATGACCTGAGCTGAAGGCAGAGGCTTTAACCCACTGAGCCACCCAGGCGCCCCCAGTTTAACTTTTAAAATTCCTTAAGCATGAACAGGTTTGGCGTTCAGGCCACTGCTCTATCCAGTTATTTCACAGCAGGAATTCTTCAAAGGAAGCACTTTCCTCCCTCTTCTTGTCCCTTTCCTTGCACATGCATTGAGTACTGACTGTGTGGGTAGCCATTGTTTGGTGCAAAGGATACAAAAAGATAAGTAGCCTCTGTCTTTAAGGGGTTTGCAATTAATAGTTAAGCTTTATTTGAAGAAACTAAATGCAAAGGGGTTTAGAAGCAGTAAAGTCTTTAGGGATAGCCAATTCATGTTTAATTATTAAGAATCTCAGAAACCAGATCTACAACTGTATTCTTTGTCTAATGTACTGAAGACTGACTTTACAATCTATTAGCTCAAGGAGGAAAGCTATCAAGTTGTTAGAATGAAACAGGTAGCCTTGTTTCTTCCTGAATTATAGAGACAGAGAGTGGGATTGGAAGACCACAGGGGACAGATCTTTGAAACTGTCTCTCTGATGTGGCATTAACCATTCTCATTTTTCTTCTGACCTGAAAATACAGCTAAAAGAGTACAAAAAGGGAAAATAATAAAAACATTTTCATAGTTGCCCTATATCATATAATCAATAATTTCAGCAAGATATTTGAAGAATTTCTGTCTTATGGATATTTATCTTTTCAAGTTGAAAGAATTTAGCAAATGGCAGCATAATGAGTAGTGCAAAAACCACTCTTAGGTAACCAGTTTGCAATCAAAACATGCTCTACAAATCCCTGTTAGTATCCCCCTTGCTTTCTTTATTATTTTCTTTCTAATTCTGTCTAAAGCATTCCCTTACTTGATATGGCATCCTTTCAGTAGCTCATTTTTGTAAAATCAACTGCCAATACTAATTACAGAGGCTTAGTGCATATGCACTGAGTGGAGACCTCAGAGATAACATCTTTATCTTAAGTTTTATAGAACCCAAGACTGCTCTTATCTTTTAATTCTCTCTATAGTAGCTGCATTATCTTTCATGAACAAATTTGAAATGTGATGAAAATGCTAACAAATTGGCCAGTACATAAATAACCTTTTCTTTCCGGTATCATTAAGGATTAGGGTGAGAGACTCATTTTCTTGTATTTTCCATATGCAATTGTGGTCATTACTGATCCCTTAATTATAGCTGGTAGATTCCGTAGGATCTCAGAGCATTTTGCAACCTTCCTATTATTTACAAACCAAATATTTTATTTCAGGAATGCCAATATTGCTGCTCTGATATTCAAATGTATTTCTTTAATAGCTAAAATTTTCCTTGTTGTATTCATATAGAAGTACATAATATTTATGAGTAATATATCTCAAATGATCTCTCCAGCTCCACTATCCCCACAAAATATTTACTTTTAATAATGATAAATAATGTAAAGAAACATACCTTTTAAAAATTAAATGCCTAGAAGTAAAAATCCACTTTAGATGCAGACAAAATTATTGATACTGCTCTTTAGTTCTTACTAATTTTTCTATAATTTCTATTGGTATGTCTGGCTGAAAATCACTACTATTTATGCACATGGATAAGGGTAATAATAATGATAATGACTAAAATTTATTTTGTACCTGTAATGTGAGAGCCATTATGCTGCCTTACTTGCACTATTTTATTAATTCACATAGTAATTGTAATATCTTCATTTTATAGATGAGTTTAAGTATTTTGCCCCAATTTGCATAGACAGAAACTGACATAATTAGGATTTGAACCCCTGTCTTTGTGAGTGATGCCAAAACCAGCTGCCCCCTGTTTCTACCCACACATTCAGTCTTTATAGTATAATGTATCCTTCATTTACCTTGCTATCCAGGTGCCTCTGAGGATGAATGTAAATTGATTTATTTTGGACTTTCAGAACCATATTTTGCATGATAATGATTTTCTTTTTATCCCTCAAATTGCCACTTTATTTTCTGTCCATAAGGTCTAATGCATTTTTATGTTTTTTTTTTTCTTTTTCTGAGAAGAAAGTTGCTTATCTCTGTATTCACTGTGCATAGCACAGTTTCTGGCAAATGGAAGACACTTAGTAAATATTTACTGAATGAGTAGATTCACATAAAATTTTTATTTTATTTTATTTTATTTATTTATTTTTTTAAAAGATTTTATTTATTTATTTGACAGAGAGAGAGATCACAAGTAGGCAGAGAGGCAGGCAGAGAGAGAGGAGGAAGCAGGCTCCCCGCAGAGCAGAGAGCCCGATGCGGGGCTCGATCCCAGGACCCTGAGATCATGACCTGAGCCGAAGGCAGCGGCTTAATCCACTGAGCCACCCAGGTGCCCCACAATTTTTATTTTAAAAATGGGTCAAACTGCACACAATTTTCCTAATACCTATTTTCAAATAAGTTTATAATATCAGTCAGAACATCATCCTAAGTCAATAAGTTCAGTTCTGATACATCATATTTAATAGAACTGTGGTATTCCTTGGTATGCCTGTACCATAAATAATTTACCCAGTCCACCATTTTTGAAATTTTAAGTAGTTTCCAGTTTTTAACATATATTATCAGTGTTGGGAGGCATGTCCCATACTTATTTCTTTGTATATAGCTATGCCAAATTATTTAAGAAAAGGCATTACTAGGTCAAAGGGTGTGTACATTTTCAAGTTTTGGTAAAAAAATACTAGAAAGGTATACCAATTTATGCTCCCCTCAGATGGACATGAGGTAGAAAAAAAATCCTTATGGGGTTCCTGGGTGGCTCAGTTAGTTAGGTGTCTGCCTTCAGCTCAGGTCATGATCCTGGGGTGCTGGGATGGAGCCCTATGTCAGGCTCCCTGCTCATTGGGGAACTACAGAGCATATTCTCCCTCTCCCTTGCCTGCCACTCCTTCTGTTTGTGCTCTCTCTCTGCCAAATAAATAAATAAAATCTTTTAAAAAAGAAAAAAATCATCTTTAGCTAAAACATAGATTTTATTTACTGCTACAACAGATTTGCTACAATATTCTAAGCAAGCCACCTAACCTATGTGTAAGAATTTATTGATAACATCCTGGTTGGAGATTTAATGCCTGTTGTAATTTACAATTCAGAAGTAGCCACAGAACTAAAAAAAGAAAAAAAGCACTCAAAGCTCCAAAGTAAGAAAATCATCCTATTCAAAAGTGGGCAAAATATTTGAATAGACCTTCATCAAAGAAGATGTAAGGATAGGAAATGAGCATTTGAAAAGATACTCAACATAATTCATTATTAGGGAAATGAAAATTAAACTCATAGCTAGGTACCATTACACACATATTAAAATGATTGAAATAAAACAAGAAAAAACAAAGTAACAAAAAACTGACAATAGCAATTCTAGTGAGGATGTGGAGCAATCGTAACTCATTCATTGCTGTTGGGTTTGCAAAATGGTACAACTACTTTGAAAAACAATTGAGCAGTTTATTACAAAGTTAAATATATTTGTACCACATGATTCAGCAATTCCACTCCTGGGTGTTTGTCCAAGAGAAACAAAAGTTTATGTGTACATAAAAACCTATAGTGACTATTTACATCAGCTTTACTCATAATTGCTCCAAACTGTAAACAACTGATGTCCTTCACCATGTAAATGGATAAACTAACTATGGTATATCCATTCAATAAAATAATACTCTGCAATAAAAAGGAATGGACTATTGATGCAAACCAGTAACATGGATGAATCTCAAATGAATTGTGCCAAATGAAAGAAGTCAGATATGAAAGGCTATTGTATGATTCTCTGTATATATAACATCTGGAAGAGGCAAAACCATAAGCACAGAGAAAAAAATCTATAAGTAATAGGTTCAGGAATTGGGAGTATATGAGGGGTTGATCATAAAGGGGCAACATGGGGAAATTTTCTCTGACTGGTGGAACTGTTCTGTATTTATGGTGGTTGTCACAAGACTATGAATTCATCAAAACTCAGACTTCACTAAAAATAAGAAAACTTATGTATGTAAATTAAAACATAAAAAGGTAAAAATTTAAACAAATGAAAAATAAGGAAATGAGCAGTGGATAACCGTAGTATATGCTACCATTGACAACTACAAGGCATGGTGTAGGTGTGTGCAGGCGTGTGTGTGTGTGTGTGTGTGTGTGTGTCTGTGTGTGTCTGTGTGTGTATTTATTATTGTTATCACTACCATTGCCTTGTATTTCCCAGACTTAGGTAACAAGAGGTGGTTAGCTTTGTTTACTTCTCTGTTGTTTCCCTTTTGGACCCAGAGAGAAAATCATTTAATTATTGCTAGTTTTGGATTCTGTTGCTGAGAAAGGTTTTTCTTGATCTACCCCTCTCATATGGAGGAGATGATATTTAGATTGATAAAGGGACAAGTATAATGTCATCCTACTCACTTTAGGCTCAGAAATGAAAATTTAGTAATATTGCTTATAACTTCATACTCTTTGAAAGTTTTGTGAATATTTTATTTCTTGTCAGACACATTTGGAAATATAAAATTGTACCTCAGTTAAATAAAAAGATTACCTAAGTACAGTATTAAAATTGAATCTAGAAACTAATATAAATTCCTCCAAATAAATATACCTTTAAATTAAGATCATATATTTACCATTATATTTGCCCTAAATTAAATTAGATCCATGTAAGAAAACCCTTAGAAGTGAAACTGCATAATTATTTACTTTAGATGCTTCTTAACTTTTTATTTGACTTAATATTTTGAAGTTTTATAGTCTTACAAATTTAGACTGTGAAGTTTTGTCAAAATTGTCTGAGAGATACACCCAAAACAGATCTTGAGAAGGTGGACATCTGCTTATTACCTGAAATAGTAGCCTGTTGTCACATTCAAAATGAGAGGACATTCTTGAGATATAGACTCAGTCCAGGTGTTACTACTGCTGGAGAATATTCTTCACTGGGCAGTTGTTAAAAGTAAAATACAGTAGAGAGGGCAAACCTGCATACAGGAGTATAAAACAGGAAGAAGCTTAGTCAGTGTTCTTAATATTTATGATAATATTAAGGCAATGGTGAAGGAAGAGTTGTGCAATAACATCACCCAAAGTGATAATTTTTTTCTCTTTAGAAAATGTTTTCCCTGCAGAGACCTGTTAGCAATTATTATTCCATGCAGTTTTGTTTTTGCTTTCATTTCTAGTTAAAAAGATAAAATGTAGTCATATAGCTCTTAAAAATTAATTTGAACAAGTTTTAAGCTGTGACATTGAGTCAAACATTTATTGAATCTCAAGTATGACTGAAAAATAATGCCTTAAATTATAGTTATTTCAATTATAATTATTTCAACAGCAAAGTTCATGTAATTTTAGTGAGTTTTAAATTTTATATTCAGGTAGCTTTAGCTATGCTGAGGGGAAACAATTTAAACTCTTGTTATCTCAGTGGCTTTAAACAACAAAGGTTTATTTCATGCTAAGGCAACAATATCTTGCAGTTCAGTCTGTTGTTCTGCACAGCTGTCCTCTAGCTATGGTAAAAGGGTCTAGAGGAGCTCATCCATCTTGCAACTTTGTTATCTTGGAGTTGATTCCAAAAGTGTGAAAGGAAAACCAAGAGCAGAGAGAAAGCACCCTGATCTTTTTTGCCACAATCCCATGCATTTACTAGAATTCTGTGGGGAGGATTGTTTGTATGACTGCCTCTAGATGCAGAGGGGGTGGGAAATGAAGTTTAGCTGTAATAGAAAGAAAATGAAATAATTTGGTGAATATATAGCATTGTTTCTGCCACATACTTTTAAAAAATGTTCATGACATCTTCTAATTTCTATTAACATTATCAAACACATTTGATTTGAAAAACAAAATAAATGAAATGGTTTGAAATTTGGTTCCCAACCACCATTTTCTAAGAATAGTCCCGAAGCTGAAATTTGGTCCTAGAATCTCAGACACATTTGTTTTAAAGCTAATACCTTTCTACTGTGGGTAATTTAGAAGAGGATGGGTTTATAGGCTTGGTTAGCAAGGAAGAAATGAGTTCTAATTTACTGTAGACAGTATCTCTGAGATAGCTGGATAAATGGAGACAGCTGAGAAAACAGTGTCCTTATATAAAAGAGAGGTGAATATTTGATTTCTGGAAAGCTATGGGGTTTATCCGTTTGTATTAAATATATTATTTTGTTTATTCCCTAAGTCATTCATATCTCAGTAAATTACTAGTAAGTCCCTAAAAATAGGCCAGATAGCCTGCCAGAACTGAAGGATAAAGATGAAAATAAATACATTCCCTACACTTGAAGAAGTTGTAATGTAGCTGGGGAGAGTTATTTTTCACTGCTTAAAAACAAAAACATAAACTATGTAGTCAAACAATTTGTTCAAAGTGCCAGTGGGTGCAGAGATGAGGGTGCTACTAACTGCTTGGAAGAGGGTGAAATCAGACTTTATACTTGATGAGGGATGGGCTTGTGTTTGTTAAATATTGATACGTATTTTCTAAAAATATGAGATAGTGTCACTGAATTTATCTAGAAGTGAGGAGAGTGATGTGTCCTTACAATATATATGAGTGAAATAAATTACTAACTCCAAAGGCTATTTGGGAATAAATAGCTTTTTTTTCCTGGTTTAGATATATGCTCCTAAATTGGGATTAGGCACACATGAATATAATATAATGTAATATATAATGTAATACAATATTAAATAATATAATACACTATAATATATAACATAATTTAAATCATGAATAAAATCTATTTTAAGGCATATTTTACTTTTCAAAAAATCTTACAGGTAAGACATGGATGTATTCTCATTAAGAATCCAGCAGTATGGTATCAATTTTGTAAAATTTCCTGTTTTTAAAGTCCATTCCTTCAGAGAGTATGAATCTGAGTATGACCATGTTCTTTGATTTTAATAACATCACAGAACTTTTCCACAGGAAGTTTGACATTTAATTATATTAGTAATGGAATTTACAGAGGATAAAGTTACATTAATTACATTGTTACTAGTTGAAAAATACTACTTCTGCATTTTTACCCCTGAGGTCATCTTCTATTTCTTCTAGGTTGTCTAGTTTGTTGACATATGATTTTTTATAATATTCTCTTATGATTCTTTGTATTTCTGTGCTATCAATTATTATGTCTCCTTCAATTCTGATTTTATTTGGCTTCTCTCTCTGTCTCTCTTTTATGCGTCTGGCTAAAGGTTTATCAATTTTGTTGATCTTTTCAAAGAACCAGCTCCGTTTTCAAAGAACTAGTTCTATTTTTTGTGTTTCTATTTCACTTATTTGTGCTCTAATCTTTATTATTTTCTTTCTTCTGACTTTGGTCTTTATCCGTCCTTTACTAGTTCCTTGAGGTTTAAGATTATGTTGTTTATTTAAGATTTTTCTTGCTTCTCAAGGTAGGCCTGCATTGCTATAATCTTCATTCTTAGAACAGCTTTGCTGCATCCCAAAGATTTTGAAATGTTTGTTTTCGTTTTCATTTGTCTTCACATATTTTTTGATTTCCTCTTTGATTTCTTGGTTGATCCATTAATTTTTTGTAGCATATTATTTAACCTCCATATCTTTGTGTTCTTTCCAGATTTTTTTTTTGTGTGTGTGATTGAGTTCTAGTTTCATAGTGTCATGTCCAGAAAAGATGCATGGTATGACTTTCATATTTTTGGCTTTATTGAGACTTGTTTTTGACCTTATATATGGTCTATTATGGAGAATATTCCATGTGCATTTGAAAAAAAATATTTATTCCACTCTTTTGGATAGGATGTTCTGAATATATGTTAGGTCCATCTGGTTCAACATATCATTTAAATCTACTGTTTCCTTGTTGATTTTCTGTCTGGATGATATATCCATTGTTGTAAGCTGGGTGGTAAAGTCCTCTACTATTATTGAAAAACTGTCAATTTCTTCCTATGTCTATTTCTTCCTATATGTCTGTTAATAGTTGATCTATTTATTTCTCCCATGTTGGATGCATAAATAATTACAGTTGCTATGTCTTCTTATTGGATTATTCCCTTTATCATTATTATTATCCTTCTTTGTCTCTTATTACAGGCTTTGTTTTAAGGTCTATTTTGTTTGATTTATTATTGTTTCCCCAGCTTTCTTTTCACTTCCATTTGCATGGTAAATGTTTTTCCATTTCTTCACTTTCAATCTAACAGTGTCTTTAGGTCTGAAATGAGTCTCTTACAGGCAGCATATAGATGGGTCTTGCTTTTTTTTTTTTTATTCAGCTACTTTATTTCCTTTTATTGGGGCATTTAGTTCATTTACTTTCATTTAATCATTGATAGATATGTACTTCCTGTCATTTTGTGACTTGTTTTATGGTGATTTTTGTAGTTCTTCTGTTCCATTCTTTTTCTCTTGCTCTCTTCCCTTTTGGTTTAATAGCTTTCTTTATTGTTATGCTTGGATTTCTTTCTCTTTTTTTGTGTTTGTTTTTGAATTGTGGTTACCATTAGGTTCCTATGTAGCATCTTATGTGTATAGCAGTCTATATGAAGTTGAGAGTAAATAAGTATGAACCCACCATAAAAGCCTTAAATTTTTAACCCATCACAATGTTTTATGTATGTATTATACTTTATGCCCTTATATTTTGTGAATTCCTTGATGGATATTTGTAGATAAAATTGATTTTATTGCTTTGTGCTTTAACTTTTGTACTGGTTTTATGTGATGAATCTAATATTGGTATCAGATGTTTGCATTTACCAGCGAAAATTTTCCTTTCACAGTTTTCTTACTCCTGATCATGGCCTTTTCTTTCCATTCAAGTAATTCCGTTTAATGTTTCTTGAAAGGCTGGTTTAGCAGTGACAAACTCCTTTAGCTTGTGTTTGTGGGGTAAACTCCTTATCTCTCCTTCTATTCTATCACCATACAGTTCGTGCAACTGCAACCTAGGCAGATAGACTGAGGGCAGGCATCTGGTTTGACCAATTATAAGCTGGAAGCAGCCCTGGAATGGTCCCTTAACAGCACAGGGACAAAACCCTGTTCAGTGTACCCACAATAGGAAAAGTGGGGTGTTTCAGTGATTACACTGAAGGCAAACATGGTTCAGCCACAAAAACAGGGCACACACAATCCACATAGGCGACTCTCCTAACATGCCTGGTTCTAGTGAACAGAGGGCATTGTGCTACAGTGTACCACAGAACCTCTTCTTCATAAGGCCACTACTTTCAAAATCAGATGTCGCTGACTTTCCT
Source organism: Meles meles (assembly GCF_922984935.1). Classification (NCBI taxonomy): domain Eukaryota; kingdom Metazoa; phylum Chordata; class Mammalia; order Carnivora; family Mustelidae; genus Meles; species Meles meles. Next base: position 97,252,260 of record NC_060071.1, on the reverse strand, counting down.
AATACATAGAAACGAACACAAAGAGTCAGACAAAAATGAGGAAAAAGAGGACTATGTCCCAAATGAGAGAACAGGACAACGCCATAGACAATGCTTTGTTCTTTGTTAAGTATCTTTAAAATTTCTGCTATATTTAGGGGCGCCTGAGTGGCTCAGTGGGTTAAAGCCTCTGCCTTTCACTCAGGTCATGATCCCAGGGTCCTGGGATCGAGCCCCACATCGGGCTCTCTGCTTGGCGGGGAGCCTGCTTCCTCCTCTCTCTCTCTGTCTGCCTGCCTCTCTCTCTACTTGTGATCTCTGTCAAATAAAAAAAAAATTCTGCTATATTTAGTTTCATAGACTTCCCATCTGAATTTAAGAATTGACTTGCTAGTATCTACTGAAAACAAATCTGCTAGGCTTTTGAATGTTATAATTCTGGCCCATAAAAATGGTATATTTATTTGTTTATTTAGGTTTTCTTTAATTTCTCTTGGTAGCATTTCATGGTTTTAATGAAATTATTTTATACATTGTCAGATTTATTTCTTTTTTTTTTAAAGATTTTATTCATTTGACAGATAGAGATCACAAGTAGGCAAAGAGGCAGGCAGAGAGAGAGGAGGAAGCAGGCTCCCCGCTGAGCAGAGAACCCGATGTGGGGCTCAATCCCAGGACCCTGAGATCATGGCCTGAACTGAAGGCAGAGGCTTAACCCACTGAGCCACTCAGGCGCCCTGTCAGATTTATTTATAAGTATTTAATAACTTTGTGATATAAGTGGCACAATTTTTTAAAAACAGCACATTTTTATTTCAATTTATGAATATTTGTTTCTAGTGTATCAAATTCAATTAATTTTATGTATTTATGTTATTCTTGCAAACCTGATAAACTTATATACAGCTCCAATACAAGCTGAATAGAAGTTATAATAGGCATCTTTGATTTGTTCTTGATCATAGAAGAAATGAAGTCTTTTGCCATGTCGTATTATGTTAACAGTAGGATTTTTGTAGATGTCCTTTATCAAATTGAAGTTTTCATCCATCCTTGGTTTGCTCTTATATAAGTTTGGCTAGAGGATTTGGACCTTTCCTTATTTTGTAATTCCATGTGTTTTCTTGAAGCACCTAGAGGTAGGAAAGAGCACACACCCTTAACTAGAGAAGGTAATTAAAAAAAAGAACGTAAAAAACAATGAAGATGAATTTGCCTAAATGATAATTTTGATTAGAAAACTGCAGATTTACATTCCAATTTAATCTGTAAGGAGGAGCATTCATTTTGATAGTGCCTAAGATGGTGGTTAGCAAATAATTGGCTATTAATAAGTACATTTCTGGGATAAAGTGATAAATTGTCAAATAAAGATTGAAGTGGACAAATTAAATAGGCAAGACTTTATTCAAGACTATTACAGTAGGGTAGGGAGATTGAACTCTTAATTAAAGGTAGGAGGATTTTTTATTTTTTTATTTTTTTATTTGTTTATATTCAGCGTAACAGTGTTCATTGTTTTTGCACCACACTCAGTGCTCCGTGCAGTACATGCCCTCCCAATTACCCACCACCTGGTTCCTCAACCTCCTACCCCCCCCACCCCTTCAAAACCCTCTGGTTGTTTTTCAGAGTCCATAGTCTCTCATGGTTCATCTCCCCTTCCAATTTCCCTCAACTCCCTCTTCTCTCCATCTCCCCATGTCCTCCGTGTTCTTTGTTATGCTCCACAAATAAGTGAGACCACATGATACTTGACTCTCTCTGCTTGACTTATTTCGCTCAGCATAATCTCTTCCAGTCCCGTCCATGTTGCTACAAAAGTTGGGTATTCATCCTTTCTGATGGAGGCATAATACTCCATTGTGTATATGTACCACATCTTCCTTATCCATTCATCCGTTGAAGGGTATCTTGGTTCTTTCCACAGTTTGGCGACCGTGGCCATTGCTGCAATAACCATTGGGGTACAGATGGCTCTTCTTTTCACTACATCTGTATCTTTGGGGTAAATACCCAGCAGTGCAATTGCAGGGTCATAGGGAAGCTCTATTCTTAATTTCTTCAGGAATCTCCACACTGTTCTCCAAAGTGGCTGCACTAACATGCATTCCCACCAACAGTGTAAGAGGGTTCCCCTTTTTCCACATCCTCTCCAACACACGTTGTTTCCTGTCTTGCTAATTTTGGCCATTCTAACTAGTGTCAGGTGGTATCTCAATGTAGTTTTAATTTGAATCTCCCTGATGGCTAGTGATGATGAACATTTTTTCATGTGTCTCATAGCCATTTGTATGTCTTCATTGGAGAAGTGTCTATTCATATCTTCTGCCCATTTTTTGATATGATTATCTGTTTTGTGTGTATTGAGTTTGAGAAGTTCTTTATAGATCCTGGATATCAACCTTTTGTCTGTACTGACATTTGCAAATATCTTCTCCCATTCCATGGGTTGCCTTTTTGTTTTGTTGACTGTTTCCTTTGCTGTGCAGAAGGTTTTGATCTTGATGAAGTCCCAAAAGTTCATTTTCGCTTTTGTTTCCTTGGCCTTTGGAGACATATCTTGAAAGAAGTTGCTGTGGCTGATATCGAAGTGGTTACTGCCTATGTTCTCCTCTAGGATTCTGATGGATTCCTGTCTCACGTTGAGGTCTTTTATCCAATTTGAGTTTATCTTTGTGTACAGTGTAAGAGAATGGTCGAGTTTCATTCTTCTACATATCGCTGTCCAGTTTTCCCAGCACCATTTATTGAAGAGACTGTCTTTTTTCCATTGTATATTTTTTCTTGTTTTGTCGAAGATTATTTGACCATAGAGTTGAGGGTCCATATCTGGGCTCTCCACTCTGTTCCACTGGTCAATGTGTCTGTTTTTATGCCAGTACCACGCTGTCTTGGTGATCACAGCTTTGTAGTAAAGTTTGAAATCGGGTAACGTGATGCTGCCAGTTTTGTTTTTGTTTTTCAGCATTTCCATAGCAATTCGGGGAAATAATCAAGATTAGAGCAGAGATCAAGGAGGTAGAAACCAGAGGTACAGTAAAAAGTATCAATGAAACTAGAAGCTGGGTTATTTGAAAGAATCAATAAGATCCATAAACCATTGGCCACACTAATCCAAAAGAAAAGAGAGAAATCCCAAATAAATAAAAGGGAGAGATCACAACTAACACCAAGGAAATAGAAGCAATCATCAGAAATTATTACCAACAGTTATATGCCAATAAGAATCAATAAGATCGATAAACCATTGGCCACACTAATCCAAAAGAAAAGAGAGAAATCCCAAATAAATAAAAGGGAGAGATAACAACTAACACCAAGGAAATAGAAGCAATCATCAGAAATTATTACCAACAGTTATATGCCAATAAGCTAAGCAACCTAGATGAAATGGATGCATTCCTGGAAAACTATAAACTCCCAAAATTGAACCAGGAAAAAACTGACAACCTGAATAGACCGATATCTAGTAATGAGATTGAAGCAGTGATCAAAAACCTCCCAAAAAACAAGAGCCCAGGACCTGACGGATTCCCTGGGGAATTCTACCAAACTTTCAAAGAAGAAATAACACCAATTCTCCTGAAGCTGTTCCAAAAAATTGAAGCAGAAGGAAAACTTCCAGACTCTTTTTATGAAGCCAGCATTACCCTGATCCCCAAACCAGGCAAAGATCCTACTAAAAAGGAGAATTTCAGACCAATATCACTGATGAATATGGATGCAAAGATTCTCAACAAGATCCTAGCAAACAGGATCCAGCAGCACATTAAAAAGATTATCCACCGTGACCAGGTGGGATTCATCCCTGGGTTACAAGGTTGGTTGAACATTCGCAAATCAATCAATGTGATAGAACAAATCAATAAGAGAAGAGAGAAGAACCACATGGTCTGCTCCATTGATGCAGAAAAAGCATTTGACAAAATCCAGCATCCGTTCCTGATGAAAACGCTTCAAAGTATCAGGATAGAGGGAACATTCCTGAACTTCATAAAATCTATCTATGAAAGACCCACAGCAAATATCATCCTCAATGGGAAAAAGCTTGCAGCCTTCCCATTGAGATCAGGAACACGACAAGGATGCCCACTCTCACCACTCTTGTTCAACATAGTATTAGAAGTCTTAGCAACGGCAATCAGACAACAAAGAGAAATAAAAGGTATCCAAATTGGCAAGGAAGAAGTCAAACTCTCTCTCTTCGCAGATGACATGATTCTTTATATGGAAAACCCCAAAGACTCCACCCCCAAACTACTAGAACTCATACACCAATTCAGTAACGTGGCAGGATACAAAGTCAATGTATAGAAATCAGTGGCTTTCTTATACACTAACAATGAAAATACAGAAAGGGAAATTAGAGAATCGATTCCATTTATTATAACATCAAGAACCATAAGATACCTGGGAATAAACCTAACTAAAGAGGTAAAGGACCTGTACTCGAGGAACTACAGAACACTCATGAAAGAAATTGAAGAAGACACAAAAAGATGGAAGACCGTTCCATGCTCTTGGATTGGAAGAATAAACATTGTTAAAATATCTATACTGCCTAGAGCAATCTATACTTTTAATGTCATTCCGATCAAAATTCCACTGGTATTTTTTTTTAATATTTTATTTATTTGACAGAGAAATCACAACTAGGCAGAGAGGCAGACAGAGAGGAGGAAGCAGGCTCCCTGCCGAGCAGAGAGCCCGATGCGGGGCTCGATCCCAGGACTCCAGGATCATGACCTGAGCCGAAGGCAGAGGCTTTAACCCACTGAGCCACCCAGGAACCCCCCCACTGGTATTTTTCAAGGAGCTGGAGCAAATAATCCTAAAATTTGTATGGAATCAGAAGAGACCCCGAATTGCTAAGGTAGGAGGATTTTTAAACATTGAAGTGAGCTAATGAGAAGGTACTGGAAGACTTTAAGGGGAATGGTAGGCAATGTGATTAGACCATCTATGTTTGCTAATTGGTTCTTAAGACAGGAAAAGAGCAGTGTCTTTCTTGATGACCACACTTCCAAGGGATGTCTTCCAGCTCCCTGAGAAAGATATTCCAGAGTAGTAAAATGGGCAAGAGCCTGGGAGAAGATTTACATTTCAAGGAGGCAGAGAAAAATTTTTTAAAGTACATGGTCTAAGAAAAGGGAGGTCAGGGGCCTCTAGTACTGAGTGGTACTTAAAGGCCTAAGGCCATCTGTGAAACAGATTGCTGGGAATATTTCCTAGAATTCTACATATTCAACCTTTGCTCTTTTCACAAATGTAGATTTATACCACACATAAGAGGCCGGAAAGATTAACATAACCATGATGGATAGTTACTCAGAAGATGGGTGTATGGTATCTTTTTATATGAAAATTCATGTAATTTTATGTATCCTAAGGACTTGGAATACTATAGAAAATGCAATATAATGATTCTGCTTGAGCTCATTATTGTGGTTTATGATGATTTGGTTTTATGATGCTAATTCTTTAGATAGCTAAATGTACTTTAATTTTTTGTCCTTTTCATGTATCTGACTTCAGTTGTTCAATACAGTTAGCTTTACTATAAATGGATTTAAAAAGTTATAAATTTGGGGGGATTTTAAATGTATAAAATTGTAAATTATGTTAATAAACTTCCATTTATGCCACATTTACTAGATTATCACATTGAAATTATATATTCTGATAATAGCAACTTAAACTTTTGTTAGTTCCTCTAAAATAGGGTAGTAAACCATATTGCATGTTACTTTTGAGGGGAAAATGCATTTTTGAAATGTTTATATTAATTAGGTCAATTTAATAATTAAGAGATGTAGTTAATTATATGCAATGTGATTATATATAACTTTTGTTCTATTATATCCAACTTGATTTTAACTGTGAAAATATCAAAGATGTTTTAAAAGGAAACTATAGTCAGAAAAGAAGCTCTTTTCTATTCAAATACAGTATTTGTGCTAATAATGATTTAGAAGGATTCAGGGAGACACAAGGTGGTGAAACCTACCCAAGCACCTGAATAAGTAAGACATACTCCCAAACTCTGTAAAAGACTGGAGAGAACTTTACTGAAGAGGTGCATGATGAGATAAATATTCATTGTTTCCTGAGCTGTTATTTCTGCAGGAGTTCATAGGGTCAGTTTAGAACTTTCTTTCACAAAGTAAAAGAAGCTGCTGTACTGAAATTAGAGATGAGGAAGTAATACAAGTAATATATCTTTCATAGTACTTTCTTATACACTTCACCACAAATTGAAAATATAAACACAGAGCCTTTGAGCAGTGAGATCCAGGTTTCAACCTTGCCACTACCATGGCTCAGAGACTACAAAACCCTTTTCTATCCACTGCCAGCCACTTCTGACACAGAACATCTACTCATGGATAAAAATATGCTGGTGTAGAATGCCAAACTGGGCAAGTAAGCTGAGTGATACATTGACATAGCAACTTGCACAAAGTCTGTAACTGAAAGATGTATTATCCAATAAGGAGAGGAATCTTCCTTCCGTTGCTTATAAAAATGTCATTGGAGCCTGTGGGTCATCTTGGAGGTTCATCTCAAGTATTGAGCTAATGATGTGTGGTGCTGGGAAAAACAGCAGATGCCTTGAGAATACAGAAAGCAATCTCAGAGCTGTCTGCAATGGTGTACTGTCTATCTTTGGAAAAGTTGCTTCACAAGCACAGAGCAAAGTCTTCGGCTTAAAAATATAAGAAGATTACTACTGATACCTGGCTTAGGTTGCTGCTGATGGTGACCAGAAAGAAACTATAGATCCATCACAACAAGCATACCAGGCAGTCTGTTTAAATCAGAAAAAGGAAATGCAACCAAAACATCTTACAGTGTTGGGTTTGGGCTGTCTTTTCTGTTTATAATGTGCAATTCTGGACTTCATGGATAAAGACTGTTCTTTTGCAAAGATAGCTTTCTTTTCCAGTTTAATTGAAATACATAAAGCCAATATATAATATTGTGTAAGTTTAAGTTATACAGAATAATGATTTAACACGTGTATATATTGCAAAATGATTATCATAGTAAGTTTAATTAACATCTCACATAGTTACAGTTTTTTCCCTTGTGATGAGAACTTTTAAGATTTAATCTCTTAGCAACTTTCAAATATATGATATTATTAATCATAGTCATTATATTGTACATTACACCCACAGAACTTATTCATCTTATAACTGGAAGTCTGCAGCTTTTGACCACCTTTACCCGATTCTCTCATACCCACCCCTGACCCCTATCTCTGGCAACCACTAATCTGACTTTATTTCTATGAGTTTGGTTATTTTAGATTTCACATATACATGAAATCATACAGTATTTTTCTTTCTCTGTCTGACTTATTTTATTTACCATAATTCTCCTAAGATCTATCCATGGTGTCACAGATGTCAGGATTTCCCTTCTTTTTTATGGCTGAATAGTATTCCTATGTTTTTGTGCATGTATATATGCTTGTATACACCAAATTTTCTTTATTCACTTGTCTATAGATAGACACTTAAACTGCTAAGGCAGCTTTTGATGAAGCCATTGCTGAACTTGATATTTTAAGGATAGAGTCACACAAGGGTAACTTGCTATTAATGCAATGACAGAGAAGTAGCTTGTCATGTGGGCACAGGATCCCCAAGAAGAAAAAGCAGAAGAAGGAGGGAAAAATTAACCAGACTCCCAGTTTTAGTTTATTTTATTCTGAAATTTACATAGTGGATAATTTGTCATCCATAATGCCCTACAAGTAGTTTTTTGTTTACAATTTATGACATGTATATGTTACTTCTATTTGAATTTCTGTTTTTTCCCCATATGGTTTTTGTGTTTAATATTAGGAAAATAGAGCCAGTTAACATATAGAGCTTTATCTATTTCCTTTCTTTTTTTCACATTTAGAATTGATTTCTTTTTCCATTGTTTCCACTTCTGTTTTATCAAGATATTTTGTCTTACTTTAATAAGGTTTTTCTGTTTTTCATATAGGTTTCTTAACTTTTATTACTTTTTCTAGATATTTTATCATTTTGTTTGGCTATTATTAACTAGATTATTTAGAGTTTTACTTGTGATATGATTGACATATATTAGTCTCAGGTGTATTATATAATGAAATCATAGCTACACTAGGTCTGTAATGCATTACCACATATAGTTAACAAAATTTTTTTTCTTGTGAAGAGAACTTTAAAGGTTTACTTTTAGCAACTTTCAAATATACAACAAAGTATTTTTAAAAGATTTTATTTACTTGAGAGTGAGAGAGAGAGTGTGCAAGCATGAGTGATGGGAGGGGCAGAGGGAAAAGGAGGGAGAAGCAGGCTTCCCACTGAGCAGGGAGTCCTACATGGGACTTGATCCCAGGACCCTGAGCCTGAAGTAGATGCTTAACTGACTGAACCACCCAGGTTCCCCAAATGTACAATACTGTAGTAACAGTAGTAGTCACCATGCTGTACATTCCATTTCAATACTTATTTATTTTATGAATGGAAGTTTATACATTTTGATCTGCTTTATCCATTCCACCCATCCCTCACTCCCTGCCTCTGACAACCAACAATCTGTTCTGTGAGTTTATTTTTTTTCTTTTAGATTCTACATATAAGTGAAATCATATGGTATTTGTCTTTGTCTGACTTATTTCACCTGGCATAATGCCTTTAAAGTTTATCCATGTTGTCACAAATGCAAGATTTTATTTTTTTGTGGCTGAATAATACTCCATTTGTGTACATGTATCACATTTTCTTTATCCATTCATCCATCAGTGGACACTTAGGTTACTTCTATGCCTTGGCTATTGCAAACAATGCTACAACAAACACAGAAGTGCGTATACTTTTCAAGTTAGCATTTTCATTTCCTTTAGATAAATACCCAACTTGAATTTCTCCATCACATAGTTCTTTTTTTGATTAAAAAAAACAACATTTTTTTCCATAGTGGCTGCACCAGTATATATTCCCACAAAAAGTACATATGGGTTCCCTTTTCTCCACAACCTCACCAGCACTTGTTACTTTCTGTCTTTTTGATAATAGTTATTCTAACAAATGTGAAGTGATAGCTCATTCTGATTTTCATTTACATTTCTCTGTTGATTAGTGATGTTGAGCATCTTTTCATGTATCTGTTGGCTATCTCTATAACATCTTTAGAAAAATGTCTATTCAGATCCTCTGACCTTTTTTTTTTCTTTTGTTTTTGCTATTGAGTTGTATGAGTTCTTTATATATTTTGGATATTAACCAAATCATATATGTGATTTGCAAGAATTTTCTCTATTTGATAGGTTATTTTCTCATTTTATTAATGCTTTGCTTTGCTGTGGAGAGGCTGTCTTTATTTGGTTCCATTTGTTTATTTTTGCTTTTGTAGCCTTTGCTTTTGGTGTCATATATAAAAATCATCAACAAGATTGATATCAAGGAGGGTAATACCTATATTCTAGTATGAGGGTTTCAGGCCTTATGTTCAAGTCTTTAATCCATTTTGAATTAATTTTTGTGTATGGTGTAAGAAAGTGGTCCAGGTTTCCCAACACTATGTGTTGAAGAGACTGTCCTTTCCTCATTGTATGTTCTTGGCTCCTTTGTTATAAATCAGTTGTCATATATGTGTGGGTTTATTTCTGAGCTCTGTATTCACTTCCATTGATCTGTGTGTGTGTGTTTTATGTCAGTATATTACTGTTTTGATTACTGTAGTTTTGTAATATAGTTTGAAATCAGGGAGCATAATGCCTCCAGTTTTGTTCTTTCTCAAGACTGCTTTGGGATCTTTTACTGTTCCATACAAATTATAGGGCTGTTTCTTCTGTTGCTGTGAAAAATGCCATTGGAATTTTCTTTAGATTGCATTGATTATTTTGGGTAATATGGACATTTTAACAATATTAATTTTTTCCAATTCATGAGTACAGAATATCTTTACATTTTTTGTGTTGTCTTCAATTTTTATCACCAGTGTTATAGTTTTCAGCATATAAGTTTTTCACTTCTTTGGTTAAGTTTATTCCTAGGTGTTTTATTCTTTTGAATACAGTTATAAATGGGATTGTTTTATTAATTTCTTTTTCTGATACTTTATTATTATGTGTAGAAATATGACAGATTTTTATATATTGATTTTGTATCTTACAACTTTGCTAAATTTATTCTAAAAGTGTTTTTGTGGGGTCTTTAGGATTTTCTATATATAATATGTCATCTGCAAATAGTGACAGTTTTATTCATTCCTTTCCAATTTGGATGCCTTTACTCTTTTTCTTTCTTTTTTTTTCTTTTCTCTTTGTCTAATTGCTCTGGCTAAGACTTCCAATACTATGTGGAATCAGAATGATTAGAGTGGACATCCTTGTCTTATTCCTGATCTAGAGGATGAAACTTCAGCTACTCACAGTTAAGTATGATGTTAGCTGGGCCATGTCATATATGGCCTTTATTATTTTGAGGTATTGTCCTTCTATATCCACTTTGTTGAGAGTTGTCATCTTTATGTGGTCTATGTGGCATTGTGGAAATTTTATTATAATACCTTTGCTACATGGTGGCTTTATAGTTGCCTGTATTAAATCTCCTTCCATGTGTAAACAAAGAAAACTGACTACAGATTGATTTGTCCTGGTATGGGACAGCAGAAAAACTGGTTTCTATTATAGTTTTAGTTATTGTTGGTACTCTAAGATTTGGAGTCCTTCTAAGACTTTAGTAGAAGTAGATACCCCATGGATATTACATTTTGAACCATGTGCTACCTGTGGAATACACAATTTGAATTGTTCCTTTGGACAAAGTTGTAAACCAGCTTAGTCTAGAGGATGGCAGAAATTTTTCACATTCCATTATTTGTAAAATTACCTATTGTTTATTCTCATTATGTTTGTAATACTCATTTTATTTTTGTTTAAATATTTTAAGCAATGTAAGCACAGATTACAAGTAAAGATACAGTTAACATGAATTGCTTGATATCCTTTATTTCATAGAGATCAAATAGAGAAGTAAAAAAGCAAAAAACAATAAACAAAAAGATGCTTAACTTTTTTAAGGTTTTTTGCTTTTGTGATATTTCAAAAACTTACTAAATATGCATGTATTATAAAAATGGTTAACAGGGAAATAACAAGATGGTGGCCATTTTTGTTTAATATCTTATGAAATTTTTATGACCATCCAGTATAATTAATAATGGGTATTCAGTTTATGTAAGTGGACAAAATTTTATACATGGAGAAAAGAATAGAAATATTAACTCTCAGTTTTTCCTTTATTTTATTCTTCAGTTTAATTTTAATGTTAAAAAATACATTTTATGTTTTTGGGTGTCAACATTTAGCTTAGAAGGTACGTTTACCAAGTTTTCCCCTGCTTTTGGAGTATGCTTTTAAAGCATAACTGGTTTTAATATATACTTTTCACCACCCTTTGCTTTGGCTGTATTTATTGATTTGTAATGCTTTGAAATTTTCATTATTTTAACAAAAAATAATAAGTACTGTCTATAGATGTTCTATAAATTGTCTTATTCATTGGTGAGGAGATGAACATGTGAGTATGTTAGAATATCTTTAAGAAATAAATACTGAAAGATTAAGCCAATAGAATGTTTAGAACTTTATAAGATACACATTCCTTTTCTGCTGAAGCCAGACTGTTGATAGTAGCAGCAGCAGCTGGAGAGGGCCAAGAGTCTAGTGGGACAGTGATCTTATCAGGGATATTATACTAATCTGGAATGAGAGTAGAGTAGAAGAATCTTGTCCTTGATTCCTCACATGAACATCTTCTAATCAGGGCATACCTAAAGCCTTCCCTTTTTTCCACTAGAAAACTTTTATACTTCCCGGATGGTTTATGAATCTCTGCCAAATGTGAGTAATGGTGGCTGACTCTATTGCTATAGTAATGTCTGAATAAATAACCTTTGCTTGTTCTCATTTGGGTAGTCTTCATTTATTTCCACATCTGGAAATATACATGTATGTGATATTGAAAGTTATAAAATTCCAACAATTATCTAAGATTTAATAATTACACAATATTAAATAATCTCATGAATGTAAAAATTTGGTGAATCTCAGCTAGACACTGGAAAGCAGTGCCTAATTCAGACAATAACTTTCCAACCATTTCTTGATTTTAAAATACAGATTTTCACATTTACACTTTTAAAAATTAACTGAGATCTCCTGAAAGTTTTTTAATGTATAATTTATAGTGGCCTTTGAGTCATTAACCCAGGACCATACCTGATAATTTAGAGTTTTATCTAGAAAATAATTTTGATTTTCAGTTAGTTGGCAAGGAATATCTAATATTTAGATAAGAAATTCAATTATCTTTTCATAGAAGCCAAGATGATTAGAGTTCAGAGAGCCAGAGGCACTATGACATTCCATTTTCATGTATACCTGAATCAGTTCTGTTTTTAAGTATATATTTCATTTCAAGAAATTGGATCTGCCTTAAGAACCATAAACACACTACTATGTTCATATTTATTGTTTTTGAACTAATTATTTTTGCGAACTAATACTTTAAGTCTATTCTGTTAAATAACAGAAGCACTTAACTTTATAAAAATCTCCCTGTAGTTTTCTCCTGGACTATTATTTAGTTATGTTCAAACACAAATTATGAAAGACAATGCAAAAAGAAATTTTCTAGGGGCTTTAAGAGATGAAACAGAAACCTGGTGACTCAGTTCGTTAAGTGTCCAACTCTTGATTTCACTCAGGTCACAATTTCAGGGTCGTGTTTGTCTCTGAGCTGGATGTGGAGCCTGCTTAAAGTTCTCTCTCTCTTTTGCTCCCGCTGCCTCTCCCCAGCACCCTGCTCCCACCTTCCCTCCTGAATGCTCTTTCTCTTAAGAAAAAAAAAAAGATGAAGCAAAAGTGAAAAACAATCTCTTAATGTACATTTCAGTAATGAAATCCAAGGATTTCCTAATGGCTCTCAACCTTTTCTAGTCTTTGTCATCATCATCATATTAATGCAAACACACATAGTACTTATGTGCCAGCTGGTGTTCTAAGAATGTAATAGGTATGAACTCATGTAATCCTTACACCAATTCTGGGAGGTAAGTATAATAATTTCTTAACACTTCCTCTGGATTTATAATTTTTATTATCTAAATCACTAGTTCTTATATTTTAGATCTGAGTATAATTTAAAATTAAAAAGAATAGAAAACTGTAACAGAGTAGTTTTGCCAAGTAAGGTCATAAAAATCTACCCACCACCATCAATACAACTATTATCTACTGTAATCAGCTTTCCATTAAAAAAAGATAGTTTAACATCAAAATCATGAACACAAGCTAAGAATAAAATGAAAAAAAATTCACTTTATGAAAAGCTTATTTTATTCTTTTTTTTTTAGATTTTAACATGGGTCAGTAAAGGCTTTATTTTTTTTTTTTACTGTTTTCTTTAATTTTTTATTTAAATATAATTTCATTAACATATAGTGTATTATTAGTTTTGGGGTAGAATTTAGTGGTTCATCAGTTGCATATAACACCCAGTGTTCATCACACCATGCACCTTCCTTAATGCCCACCTCCCAGTTACCCCATTTTCCCACCTTACCTTGCTTCCAGCAACCCTGTTTGTTTCCTATGATTAAGAGTCCTTTGGCTTTATTTAAAACCAAAGCTAGTTAGTTGTTTTTACCTTAAGGAGTGAATTAGAAATTTTAATGGTCCCAACTAGTTGATGGCCAACCAGTCTTTTTATCAGTAGATTGAAAGTAGTCACATTTCCCTAGTTTTCCCTAGTTTTATGTGGGTAAATTAATTGGCTTGTTGAATTCTTTACTTTTAATTTATTTTTGTTGTTTTTGTTACTCTAATGACTGAAAGCAGTGAATAGAATATGAACAGTAATTAGAAAAAATATTAAGCAGGAAAGCCACATACACACAAAATGGATTCATATCCATTTCCATTTGCCTGTAAAATTGTCAAGTGTTTTTGTATATACAGCAGTAAGTTTATTTTCCTCATGCCTTCCTCTAGTTATATGGTTTCTTAGATCTATGAGTTAGCACTTCTCTAAAGTCCTCTACTTTGACTTTAATATCACTATATCCTTGGGAATACTAAGAATCACATTTCGGGGCGCCTGGGTGGCTCAGTGGGTTAAAGCCTCTGCCTCCAGATCAGGTCATGATCCCAGGGTCCTGGGATCAAGCCCCACATCTGGCTCTCTGCTCAGCAGGGAGCCTGCTTCCTCCTCTCTCTCCCTGCTTGCCTCTCTGACTAGTTGCAATCTCTGTCTATCAAATAAATAAATAAAATCTTTAAAAAAAAATCTCATTTCAAGCTGAAGGGATTTGTTGTCTTTATAGATCATATAAAGCACAACTTAATTTTTTCCAAGTATTTAACTTTCAAGCTATGTTAATTTGTTATTTAATATCACTTACAGATTTTATTCATTAGTTATTTCTTCAGCTCTTTGATTGTTCTATGATAGGGATATATTGATTATTTTTTTAAAGATTTATTTATTCATTTGACAGACAGAGATCACAAGTAGGCAGAGAGGCAGGCAGAGAGAGAGAGGGGGATGCAGGCTCCCCGCTGAGCAGAGAACCTGACGTGGGGCTTGATACCAGCACCCTGAGATCATGACCTGAGCTAAAGTCAGAGGCTTTAACCCACTGAGCCACCCAGGTGCCCCTTTTTAATTTTTTTAAAAGATTTATTTATTTTATATTGATTATTCTTATGAATGAGTGATTGAAGCAACGAAGTTCCTAAAATGAATCAATGTCAAAATGTACATTATTTATTGAATAGAGAGTTGGATGATAATTCAACTCTGCATAGGGATAAATGATCACTGAGAATAATGAAAGTGTTAGATAAATATTTTATTGATTTGTGAAAAATAACAGGAATGTGGTCATGTGCTCTGCTTTTCAAGAGGATATAATTGCTGGGGTAGTTAATTGATCACAACACCTTAAAGTAATCAGAAAATGATTATGTGGTGATCAACTAGTTAAAATGTTACTCAAAAATTCTGAAAATTTTGAGTGTGACTGTGGAAAGATCAAGTAGGGCAAGTTGATTTGATTAGTGATTCATATATAGAGCTCATAAAGAATGGACCCTAGTTAAAATAGTTTTATGCTCCATAGTAATGTGTTTGGTCTCAGATATTTCATTCAAATAATTAGTTTGGAATAATTTGTAATGAAACATATTGCATATTGTAGTGGGTTGATTTGTGGTCCCCCCAAAGATATACCCTGATCCTAATCCTCAGTAGCTATGACTGTGAATTTATTTGGAAAAAGGGTCTGTGAAGAAATAATTAAAATAAAGGTCCTTAAAAGAGAGTAAAAAAGAAGTAAGAACTATGTATTGGACAAGTACATTAAATAGAATATTATGAAGAGAAGCTGATCTAAGGAAATATGGGTAAGGTAGGAGGCTAATTCTGTATAATGCTGAAATAATAAACTATGGTTTGGAAATTTAAATGAATAGATGAACAGATGAATTAATTAACAAATGCATGAATGAATGAAATATCCCAAGAATAAGGGCATCCTCAATCACCCAGGTGGGCCCTAAGTCCTAGGGAATGTCTTTTTGTGAGACCCAGGATATAACAATGCGAAGATGGAGGCTGAGACTCGAGTAATGTGTCCACTAAGAAAGAATCATGAATAGATTCTCCCTCCGAATTTCAGGAAGCAGCCAATCCTGCCAGCACTGATTTTAGATTCTGACTTTTTTTTTAAGTCAAGTTGTGAAAATTAGTTAGAACAGCTCTAGTAAACTAACACACTTCTGCACAGACTAAAATGTCAGATTGTAAAACTAAAACCGAAAAGTAGTTACAGCATATTGATTTGACAGGAATTAAGTAGAAGATTAACTCTAAATAATGAGTTATCCCTACTTTCATTTCATATCTATAATAACAAGCTTAAAAAAATTAATTGAATTTGCAACAGCTCTTGATTTTATGTTGTGTTCCAACACCACTGAAGATAGAGGAATAATATAAATGGATATGGTGAAGTCAAAATTTATAAGCAGAAACTGATTAAACATGAAAATTAATTTGGAATCCAACCATCTAAAATATCTTGGGAAAATACTTCCTGAAACATAAATATTTAGGGGGAAAGTCACTTGGGAAACCTTTAAATGCTGAAGTAGAATACAGGTTATTAACCAAATGATATTCATTTCTATGAGATTAAATAGCTAATAGCAAACAATATTTATGAATAAAGTCTTTCTAATTTTCAGTCAATTATTATTTGCACAATTAGCAGTTTCATCATGTATGTAACAGTTATTTAAAATCAAGTTAAAAGAATTCCATCATATTTTTTGGAGATGATTTTATGCTCTAATTAGGCTGACTCAGAAAAATTATCCAAATTTATCTGTTTAAACTTAACAAATATCTATTTAAAAGAGCAACTAACTGACATAATTAAGGTCAGATATTTCATCCTCTTAAAATGTATTTTAGAAAATAGGTAAGTAGTATTTAAAAAAAAATCTACCCAAATTATACATAATCTGGATTGTTACTGTCACTGCCAACTATTCTCAGAATAAATATATATATGTTTACTATTTATATATATATTTATTTATATATTTATATATATTTATATATTTATTATTTATATATAGTAATATATTTATATATATATATATAAATGCCCAGAATTTTTACTTATAAACTTTGCAGAAGATAGAATTCATTAAACAAACAAAATGTGGCATCAAGCCAAGGGGATGAAGAGAATTGAAATCTCACTTTGGATAAATGTCTAATTAATCATTGTTGACTAATTAATTCAACCCTTTTATTTCTATTCTAAGCTTTTCTTACTTGATATTAAAATATATAACAAACAGAGTTTCAGGAATATATTTTGAAAGATGCTGGGTCAAAGTTAAATTTATCTCCTTATGAGATTTTTTAATTAATTAGAAAAAAGTTCAGCAGAGGTTTAATATGAAAAAACTTCACTGTAAACATGTTTGGTAATGCTACAACTTGTTTTGATGTGCTACTGAGTAAAATAAGTTTATAAGGCAATTGGGAAATATGTTTTAGTAACTCAAGTTTCTCTTTATCAAAACATTGTATTAAGCTTTTGTCTGTAAAATTTTTATTGCAGATGAAAGTAGGTGTGTCATGAAACTATCAGATATGTTTTAGTGCCAGATCACTTTTGGATTTGATTTCTTGCCAAATCTAAGTTTCTAAGAGTCTAAAATTTCGTTCAGATGGATGATGAGAGGAATTCTGTCACAAATGAATTTAAATCAAAATGACTGATTTGGGTATATGTTGTTAATAGGGTGTCAGATTGTTTGCCAATAAAAATACCCATGGCTGAGATTGGAGCTCCAACATTAGCCTATAGTCAGGACCTCTAATTCAAGAAAAATTACTATGGGCCCGTTACGTCAGTAGTTAGTTTGGTGATGGGCAAGCTGGTAAGATTTTTGAGTGATATGATGTGTACTAGCCAAACGAGATGAGAAAGTGGGGTTGGGGGAGAAGAGGGAGAGTTGAAAAGAACATACCATAAGCTAGTTACTTGAAGAATGAAAGGCCATAGAATGGTAAGAAAGACATATTTTCTCATTGAGATAGGACACATTTAAGACATAATAGAGCCCAGAAATCGACCCTCAACTCTATGGTCAACTAATCTTCGACAAAGTAGGAAAGAATGTCCAATGGAAAAAAGACAGCCTCTTCAATAAATGGTGCTGGGAAAATTGGACAGCCACATGCAGAAAAATGAAATCGGACCACTTCCTTACACCACACACGAAAATAGACTCCAAATGGATGAAGGACCTCAATGTGAGAAAAGAATCCATCAAAATCCTTGAGGAGAATGCAGGCAACAACCTCTTCGACCTCAGCCGTAGCAATATTTTCCTAGGAACAATGGCAAAGGCAAGGGAAGCAAGAGCAAAAATGAACTATTGGGATTTCATCAAGATCAAAAGCTTTTGCACAGCAAAGGAAACAGTTAACAAAACCAAAAGACAACTGACAGAATGGGAGAAGATATTTGCAAACAACATATCAGACAAAGGGCTAGTATCCAAAATCTATAAGGAACTTAGCAAACTCAACACCCAAAGAACAAACAATCCAATCAAGAAATGGGCAGAGGACATGAACAGACATTTCTGCAAAGAAGACATCCAGATGGCCAACAGACACATGAAAAAGTGCTCCACGTCACTCGGCATCAGAGAAATACAAATCAAAACCACAATGAGATATCACCTCACACCAGTCAGAATGGCTAAAATTGACAAGTCAGGAAATGACAGATGCTGGCGAGGATGCGGAGAAAGGGGAACCCTCCTCCACTGTTGGTGGGAATGCAAGCTGGTGCAACCACTCTGGAAAACAGCATGGAAGTTCCTCAAAATGTTGAAAATAGAACTACCCTATGACCCAGCAATTGCACTACTGGGTATTTACCCTAAAGATACAAACATAGTGATCTGAAGGGGCACGTGTACCCGAATGTTTATAGCAGCGATGTCTACAATAGCCGAACTATGGAAAGAACCTAGATGTCCATCAACAGATGAATGGATAAAGAAGAGTGGTATATATACACAATGGAATACTATGCAGCCATCGAAAGAAATGAAATCTTGCCATTTGCGACGACGTGGATGGAACTAGAGCGTATCATGCTTAGTGAAAGAAGTCAATCGGAGAAAGACAACTATCATATGATCTCCCTGATATGAGGACATGGAGAAGCAATGTGGGGGGTTAGGGGGATAGGAGAAGAATAAATGAAACAAGATGGGATTGGGAGGGAGACAAACCATAAATGACTCTTAATCTCACAAAACAAACTGGGGGTTGCTGGGGGGAGGTGGGATTGGAAGAGGGGGAGGGGGCTATGGACATTGGGGAGGGTATGTGCTATCGTGAGTGCTGTGAAGTGTGTAAACCTGGCGATTCACAGACCTGTACCCCTGGGGATAAAAATACATTATATGTTTATTAAAAAAAAAAAATTTGGAAGGGAGGTGAACCGTAAGAGACTATGGACTCTGAAAAACAACCTGAGGGTTTTGAAGGGTCAGGGGTGGGAGGTTGGGGGAACAGGTGGTGGGTAATGGGGAGGGCATGTTTTGCATGGAGCACTGGGTGTTGTGCAAAAACAATGAATACTGTTACGCTGAAAAAATAAATAAAATGGAAAAAAAAAGACATAATAGAGAATGTGTACCCTTATGTAAGCTTTATGAATTTGGTTCATTAAACAGAAGTTGGCTGTTCTGAAAAAGCCCAACATTATATATTCTATATTTATAAGTCATATCTAGTTTTACTGCAAATGATGGTGCTAATTGTGGATCAGTTAGTAAAACTTTAGAATGCACTGCTAATACCTTCTTGCCATATTATTACTATGATGTATGATCTAAGTTATTCTTTCTTACTTATAGTGGAATGTATCATGTAAAGTTCATGTAATATTTTGATAACTTCAGAATTTTTCTGAATTCATGGGATTTTGAATGACTTGGAACTGCCAACACCAGTGATAATAATCAAAGGATGATGAAGATTGAGTTTTGTGCAGAAGCATCTAATTTTAATAGGGAACAATAATAAAATAGTATCTCATTGGACAGGTAGTGGAAACTGCCATTGCTTAAATAAAGTGCTTTATAGTGGAGGTAGCTGTATAGCTTCTTAGTTACCTGATTGATATGCATGGCAGAGAGCAGTGCACACTAAACAAGTGGAAGAGACACTTTATCATCTTACTGCAAAACTCTTCCATAAAACACTATTTTTTTATTTGTTTATTTTCAGCATAACAGTGTTCATTGTTTTTGCACCACACCCAGTGCTCCATGCAGTACGTGCCCTCCCTATTACCCACCACCTAGTTCCTCAACCTCCCACCACCCCCCCCCCCCCGCCCCTTCAAAACCCTCTGGTTGTTTTTCAGAGTCCATAGTCTCTCATGGTTCATCTCCCCTTCCAGTTTCCCTCAACTCCCTCTCCTCTCCATCTCCCCATGTCCACCGTGTTCTTTGTTATAAAACACTATTTTTAATTAAATCTTTAGCATGATATTATACAGAGATCATTTCTGTGGTTGATTAACTATGCACTTTTTGGGGGGAGAGGAACAGTTTCTTTGAATAGTGATAATCACGTAAAAATGTTAGTTGTGGCTTAGACTTGCCTTTAATTAGAGTACCATTAATTTGGATTGACCCAGAAGGAAACAAAGCTAGGAGATTTACGATTGAGCCGCTGCCTTCGGCTCGGGTCATGATCTCAGGGTCCTGGGATCGAGCCCCGCGTCAGGCTCTCTGCTCTGCTCTGCAGGGAGCCTGCTTCCTCCCCTCTCTCTGCCTGCCTCTCTGCCTACTTGTGATCTCTCTCTCTATCAAATAAATAAATAAAATCTTTAAAAAAAATAGTAAAAGCAAATCTTATTCCTCCCTGTAGCTGGTATAAGAAGAGCAAGAATTAGCATAAAACTGGCCACAGGCCCGAGTAGAGAACTTTTCCAGAATGCAGTAAAAATCAGATTAGAGCAAGTCATTCCAATCTGCTGGACTCACTAAAGATGTCAGAAGGGATTTCATCTGTTTTGAGAAAGAATAGGTCCTTTTCACAGGGTTTCTTATGAGAAACAGGGAGAGACTTATTTAACATTGAAGGTGCAATAAAAGAAGAAAAGTTAATGATACTAGTTAGCCTTGATACTAGTTAGTGTTGATATAGTTAGTTATGATACTGGGGGGTAATGGCATTCCTTAATACCCTCTCTTCCATGCACATTAGAGACACAGACACAGAGTGTTTCAGGTATTATCGTTATCACAGAATAGCAAGATCATCTGTGTTGGGATCATCTCTATAAAATTCCTGACAAGTACAGCCTATGCTTTTCTAGAATACCTACTGTGAAAGGTCATTTATTTATTACCTTTCAAGACAGCTCCCTCTTATTTAGGGAGAGGTTTGATTTTAGTTTTTCTCTCTTGTGTGTCTTCATAGGACTTGTACCCAGTGTCCTAGGTTTGATCTATGTGAACCATAATAAAAAATGTCAGTTCCCCCTTCCACAGGATAACCTGTCTATATTTAAGTCATCATGCTTTTTGAGGTTATTTTTATCTTGGTTGTCTTCTGTACCACGTAATAAATGAGATTATGGGCAGGGTTGGCCTTAAAATTGTTCATCAGGGAGTATTTGTCTTTAACCCCTTTCTAGGGCATCCACACAGGTACATGTTCTTGGTCTCACTGATTGCCATGTGCCACTTAAGGTACAGTCTTATTGCTATCCAGTTACCAAAAACTCCATCCATCCCAGCATTCACTGATCAGTTGAAGCCATAACATTCTTTTGATATTAGCTCTCCTACCACAATTTTTATTATTTATTTTATAGGTGTGTTTGTGTTTTTATTTGTATTGAAAGATCTTAAGAGTAGGGAAAAGCTGTATTTTCTTGGTATCATCATAAATGATCATTTTCAACTTTATAATAGCTAACATTTGTTATGTGCTTACCATGTGACAATGTTCTAAGCCTTCACAAGTATTAACATTTCAAAGTAGCCTCATGAACAAGGTAGTAGTATGACCCACATTTTACTTATAACGACACCTAGGCATTTAAGAGATCAAGCAATTTTTTCAAGATTACACACATAATAAGTACTGGAGCCATGATTTGAACCTGGGCAGTCTGGCTTCAGTGCTTACTCTTATAACCACTATGTTACCTTATCTCCCAATGTAAAACAGGAACTTGAATGGACTCTCAACATACTTTACTTGAATGAGTTAATCTGTGCACATTTTTGAGTGTCACTTAAATATCAGGTCTGTCTCCTACATTTCAGTCATATCTTTATTTTGAACTGCAAAATGTGTGACTCGATATAGAATAACTATTACAATGTCAAATTTAAACTATCCCCAAATAAGTTAATTATTGTCCACTCAAAACCCTGCCTGGTCTTACTTTCCTTCTTTCATTAAATGGAATCATTTTTCATCAATTTGTCCAAACTAGAGAATAGGCTCCTTGTAGATTTTTCTTCTTCCCATGTTCTACCACCTCTAATTAATCTCAAAGATTAATTAAATCTATCAAAAAAATCTATAAAAAATCTATAAATTCCACTTCTTCAGTATTTCTCTACAGAGCCCTTTGCTCTCCATTTTCACTGTGATTACTTTAGTTCATGTTCTCATAATTTTTCACTTGGGCTATGACAGTTCTAGTCCCAGGGAAGTCCTCTACTGAAATGTTACTCCCTTCCGGTGGATCTACCATAGCACAGCCAGGGAACTTTATAAAACGTAAAACTGATTCTGTCATGAGCCTGTTTGAAATGCTTAAATGTCTCCCTAACTCTTTCAGGATAAAACAGAGACTTTTGTGATAAAACACAAAACACAGGCAAATCAAACAAAGCCTTTCATATTTCACTTTGTTCATTTTTCCAGCCGTATCTATTGTCATACATTCTAAAGCAACCTGCTGTATGCTATTTTTTTCTGCCTAGGATGACCTATTCCTCATGGCCTGCCTTTGACTCTTACCTATTTTTTGAAGATTAGTTCATATATTGCCTTACCTTGGAATTGTTTCCTATAGCTCCCTACACTCTGGTATCTGATTAGTTACCCTCATCTTTACATATGTACATCTTGTTTCTTCTGTATGATTTTGGCAATATAGTAATGGTTGATTTTTACTTTTTTCCTTTCTATTTTCCCAATGGCCTATGAGATTCTTCAGGGCAAGTACTATACTTGCTATTGTTGTAGTCCCAATATTCAGCACAGTGTGTGGGTAACAATGGACCTACAACAAAACTTAGTTGGATAAATATCAATAATGCCTCCCAGTCTATTAACAGAAATAAGAGAACCGAAGGCCAAGATCTGAAAAGATTTTGTCTATGTGCTGTTTTCACTGTTTGAGGAGCTACCTGAAGCATTGTCTTAACATGACTTCTAAGGCAACATTTAGGCTCAGTGAAAATATGGTGGAATTTATTATTAATATTTATTATGGGCCTGGTAGGGGATAGGGAGAAATAGCATTTATCCACCTTGACACCGTTCCAGCAATAATTTTTTTAAGATATGCCTTCAGATAGGAAATTGTCAAAGATTATGAAGATGTTAATGTTCCCTGAAGTTAACTTAAAAAAAAAAAAAAATCTTTGGGACTTACTCCAGGGGCTAGAAATTTGCCTTTGTCCTTCAAATTATACCACTGCTTCAACAAATAGGAAGCTATAGAGTTTGGTAGTTAATTTTCAGGATTGAGGTGTCAGTTAGTGTCAATTTGAAACTTTATTCTACCACTTATTATTTGCCAGATCTTGGGCAAGTAACTTAAAGTCTCCTGGCCTCAGTTTCCTCCATCAGAAAATGGGAGAAATAGCACTAATAGCTGCTATTATGATTCTGTTATATCTCTACAAGAAGTTTTATACATGCATGTCCTATTTATAGGTTTAAACTTAACACAGCGTTATAGGTTAAATCTAATTACATGTACCAATAGTAGGAATACTTAGTTTACACAGTGTAGGACTTCACCATAGTTTGCCTTTATGTAATGCAGGATGTAACTGACTCACAGTGGAGCTGAGTAATTCTAAGCAGGTCAGTTTACATTGTGCAGTGTGTGATGTACACAGATGATAAATATCACTATTAAGTGCCTTCTCCATGCTGGTTATGGTTTAGGTCCTTTATACATCTGCTAAAATAAGATGTGTAAAATTCTTAGTACAGTGTTTAATATACTGACATATAGATATGCTACTAACAACATCATTTATAATCTTCACAAAATCTAGACTGAGAAGATGGATTTATATATTATATATGTTAAAATAGTCACTATTGTTAATAAAGGCATAGTCAATACCTTATATTTATTAAGCGCTTTGTATGTGACAGATACTGCTTCTAACTTCAGTAATTCCTAGATCATCTGTTACCTCAGGTAACCCTTATGGGACTATGTGATACTTCTAAACATTGGCAAATGAACACAATGCTCTGATTAAATTGAATATTGAATATTGAATATTGAACATGATGACATGTTACTAAGAAGAGTTAATAATATGAATGATTTTCCAAGAAGGAACTTGGGGGTATAAGCTCATCATTGTGGAAAACTCCTCCTGTAGCCACTATACTAATATATTAGGTACTAATTTCTCACAAAGATCAGGATTTTAAAGGAGTGTGCAATTACAAGAAGGAATATATTTCTTACCCATTTTTTTCACTCTTTCTTAGAGCAGGGAAAGACATCTTTAGGAATCTGGACCTATCCTTTAGAGACAAGTTTCTACATGACTGAAAGCTAAGCTTGATAGGTTTCAGCCTCAAGAAAAGCTGAATACTTGATCATGCAGACACTGAGCCCATGATATGTCACAATGCAAATGTTAAACCAGGCTTCTCAAAACAATAATGAAGTGTGTTTAGCAGCTCTTTTATTTCATTTTAGAGTTGTTAAAAGAATATTAAAGTAAAACCATGGAAATGAGACTCATCTGTATAAGCATGTTTAAGTAGGGATTACATAGAGATGAGTTATCTAAAAGTATCAGCACTTCCAAGCATTCGAATGTGGTTCTTAGTCACTGATCCCAAGTTAAATTTGATTGCATTGGGTTCAGGCTTTTATCCTTTATTTTCAATAACAAAAATCACATCCAGCAGTATGACAGCTAAAGCGGCTCTGAAAATTAAGTATTTTGCTGAGAAGGAAAGCCTCACAAGTGGGCTTGCTGAAGGTTTTTTTGGTTTTGTTTTTATTTATTTATTTAGGAACCACAGAGCTTATTTTCTTCTTACCATTTGGTGGTTTGAGGACTACTGGACAGTGGAGTAGAATGTGCTGCAGTGGCTAATTTAAAGTTCTAAGGAAGTTTAAACCAGCATGCATTTTTCATCACAGATAGGTTAAAAGGTTTTTAAAGTATTCTACTTATTCATAGGCAGCTGAAATTCAGTAGGATTGCATAGCTGCCACGACTTTAGCAAATATCATCCCCAATTTGGCCCTGTAAAGGACAGCACTAGAAATTCGCTACACTTTTCCTACCTGGAAATAGACTGCAAATTTTATGGCAACTTTAGCTGTGAACTCTTCATTTCCAGGCTCTACATCTTCATTTTAATATGCATTGCTGTTCTTTATGTGTGTGCCCAAGGAATACTAAATTCATGGTAGACTGTGGATGACACGGGACATTGTAGCTTACTTAAAATTGAGACTACTTATGGAGTGTAAGAACTCCTGGCCACAGAGAGCATGTGTAGTTTTTATTACTACTACTTTTATTTCTCCATTTAGGCCACAGCAAATTGATTTTTACCAAAAAGAAATTATACATTTCATGGTCTTGCTGCCATATGTATCCTCTGTATGTATTATCTAATCAGTGCATTGTATGATATCAATGTTGCCTTTTTATTCAAAATGAGAATGGTTTGATAAATAGAGGCATGTGGAAAAGTAAAAAAAAAAAATGTCAGAATAGAGGGTTGGTTCATATAGCTGTGAGACATTGCTATCCCCTGGTGTCTTATAGAAAGCCTGCCACCTCATACCTACTGTTGATAAATAATGGCATGTTATCAAAACTACACCATTGAGTTAAAATGGTTGATGTCAAACTAATTTTACCTCACCGGATATTTCTTCCCATTTATAATACTCTTTTTAAAATAAAAAAGGGTCCACAAATTCAGATGTGTATATAATAGGGATGATATACAATTGTACTTCAAGCTGACTGCAAGCAATCTGTCAAAAAACAAAGCTAAATTCTGAGTAATAAAATCCACCATATGATTGATATCTTGCATTAAAGTGTGAGTTGAAGAAAGCAATTTTGTTTATGGAAAAGTCTTGGCTTGGCACATTTTTCATGTCACATAAAGATGGAAATCTTACCTTATGGTTGTAGATTACAGTTATATTTCAGCTTCTGTAATTGTAAAAGGACATGCATCTGTTTTAAAATAAGAATGATTCTCTTCAGATAAAAATGAGCTCATTTTAATATAGTTCTTTTTTCCAATACATATCATAGTCTCCTTTGCTTTCATTCTCATGTTAACTCTTTTGTGACTCTTTATTGTGGTTTAGTAAACAAGTATACCTTCTAAGAATTTTCAGAGTTTCAAAATTGCTGTGTTTCTGGGTACTCTGTGGTATAAATAATGTGTTAAAGATATAAAGGATTTGCTTAACATTTAAGAGTATTGCAAATTGAAGAAAACTGGGTCATGATGTTCTCATTTTTCTGCGTAGGAGAGAAATGAGTGGTGATGTTAAAAATCTTGTATAATTTCCTAAGCTTATCACTTTCCAATTTCTTTGTATTAACTACTTTTTAAATAAAACTTTCTAAAGATACACAGTGTTTTATAGGGTTACGAAATACGAACACATACATCATTAGTCTTCCTCTGTCCTTTGAAGTAAGAAATAATATTGTTACTATTTTTATGTTCTTATTTCGTGTATCAGGAAACTGAGGCTCAGTGAGGTTAAATCATCTGCCCAAAGCTGATATAGAATTTAGCAGACTCAAGTCTTTTTTTTTCTTTTTAATTTTACTTATTTGTTTGATACAGAGACAGATCACAAGTAGACAGAGAGGCAGGCAGAGAGAGGGGGGAAACAGGCTGCCCCGCTGAGCAGAGAGCCCGATGTGGGGCTTGATCCCAAGACCCTGAGATCATGACCTGAGCTGAAGGCAGAGGCTTAACCTACTGAGCCACCCAGGTGCCCCTCAAGTCTTTTGATGTTGTAGAATCCTAAATGATTTAAACTCATTTGTATTTTTTTTTTTTTTTTAAGTTGGAACACTTTAAGCTCATTTGTTTTTGACTAGAGTATGACTAGACCAAATGTAGCATTTGAGTTAACCTACTTTGGCTCGTCTAGAGCTAAATTTAATCCAAACTTTTTTTGCTGTTTTTGTGTTTTTGGAGGAGGGCACATAGATCAGATAAGAGAATAGGAATTAGAATTGAAAGGGATGATTATTTATTCAAATAATTAATGTTGAATAGATACTGAGAAAAATGGAAGTGTTAGTATTATAACAAAAGTATAAAATTTGTGAAAGTTGAGCAGTATATTCTCTTTTTGAATTATTTTTGTTTACCATGCCAAAGTTTCTTTCTTAGGTAAAAGAGATTAGCTAAGTCTGGATTCATCCAAGTGTTATTTAGGGTTGCATTTCTCTTTTTGATATCACAACTTCACGTCCTTTTCTGCCTTCTGATTCCCTTTGAGGTAGGCTGGTTCTGAAATAGTTCCCAGTGACAGATTCCTGATTTCTGTTGTTCATACTCATGTAATTCTCTCCACTTGTGTGGGAGCTGCACTTACTAACTTGTTTCAGATGAAATAGAGCATGACAAAAGTGACAGATGCCATTTCTGAGATGAGGCTATAAAAGTCTGACTTCTGTCTTTCCCTCTCTTGCTCACTGCTCCCTCTTTGGTGGGCTTGGATGAAGCCAGTTGCCATGTTGTGAGCTGCTGTATGGTGAAATCCATTTAGCAAAAACTGAGAGCCTTAGTTTACCAGTCCACAGAGAACTAAATCCTGAAAACAACCACCAAGTAAGCATAGACGCAGATTTCACACTAGTTGAACCTGAGGATAACAGCTGATTTGGTGGACACTTTGATGGCAGCCTAGTAAGAGACCCTGCACTGGAGGACCTGGCTAATATGGGTCCAGATTCCTGACCTACAGAAATTATGAGAAAATACATACATGTTTTTTAAGTAGCTAAATTTTGTGATAATTTGTTGCCCTCCTAAATATTCTGTGTCACATCATCTTATTTTAATGAAACTCTTATTATCTGAAACAATCTGAATGTGTTTGCCATTTATTACATCTCTTTCTTCAATTAAAATGTAAATCTTATAAGAATGAGGACCTTCTTTGTTCATCTTTAGTCCCCCAGTGTCTAGAAGAGCACTTGGCACATAGTTACTGATACTAAGTAATTATTGGTTGGATGAATAAATGGACAAATCTTGCTTCGAGTTTTTTTTCTCTCGGCCCTTATTATTGTGTCTCTCTAAAATAGACAAATAGCTTAGGGCAAGAGTATTTGTCTTTTTTCTTTACATTTACCTACTCAAGGATTATTTCTCAAAAAAAATTTAACCTGCTGCTAAACTCTCTTCTAACTACTGTTTAACTATTAACTTCTCCATGTCCAAAGGTTTCCATTTTCATTTTGCATAAAATTAAGTTAAAAAAAAAACCCGATTCTTTAACATACAGTACAGTTTCACATTTGCTTTTCTCTGGAGTCTTAGCTTGTGTTCACTGGTATTTGATAGAGCAACATACTATCTGTGGTATTAAAATTATTTTATTTTACATGTTGCTTCACTGTGAAAAGTGTTAACTTCTTTAGCAAAGTTCTCAAGAGTGAAAATTGTCTGTCTCTCTCTTTCTCTTTGTTTTTCTTATTTGGTTTCCCTAATCTACTGTCAATTGCATAAAAGGTAGGTAACTTAGAATCCTCTTTAATCTCTTTAATGTCTCTTCCTCCCTCATCTTCATATCTTAGGCTCTACCTTTAAAATATAGCCAGGATACAAATTCTTGTATCTCCACTGTGATTCCATGCTGATCAAAATCGTAATTATCACTACCCAAAATCTCTTAATTGGTCTCTTCATGTCTGCTTTCAATTTATTCCCAGACTATGAAGAAATCAGAGTAATTATGGCAAAACCCAAAGCAGGTCATGCTGAAAATCTTCCAGTTTCCTACTGCATTCTGAATAAAAGTCTAAGTTCTCATAGTGACACAGCACCTTATATTAGTCTCATTTCAAATTATCTCTCCTATGTTATCATCTCTAACTTGTACTCAAGCCATAATAACCCTTTGGGTCTTCTGCTCTTCCTTAAACATGTCAGCATGCTTGCAACTGAGACTCTCCTACTTGAAAATACTTCTGCCCGCAATGGTCTGTCCCCAGATATTTATTTGGCACAATACTTTGTTTTGTTTTTTTTTTTCATAATAGAGGATATGTTTTATTTATCTTATTTTTGTCTGTCTCCCCTAATAAAATACAAGCCCTATATTAATGTTAACTGTTATAACAAATAAGTCCCCAAATTTCAGTGGGTTAACATAATATTTTATTTTTGGCTTATATAGATGTTAATTTATTTTTATGATCAGTGGTTCAAGAGGGTATTCTCCCCCCAAATAGCCATTTAGTAACCCAGGTTGACAAAAGCCCTACCATCTTCTGATTCCATCATCTAAGCCCAATCTGGAGGCAATTCCTATTTCTGAAAGGCCATAGCACAGAAATGACTTATTTTATTTTCGTATGAATTCCAGTAAAGGTACCCAGTAAGATAGCAGCATTTGGGTGAAAATGTGTGGGGAATGTAGCCCTTGATTGGGCAGCTATCCTCCAGTGGCTACAAAGAAACTGAATATTTTGTGAATGCCTAGCTGTCCATGCCCCCTATTCTATAAGTACAGTGAATTTTGACTATTTATTTCACTTAAAATAGCTAAATGAGTAAGTGAAATACAAACAAAAACCATAAACCATTTATTGGCTTTTCCCTTCTCAAGCTTATCAAAATGGTAGCCCAGACTTCCTGTTTCACTCTAATTCTGTAGTCACTCCAATTGGAATCCTACTGAACATGAACTTCCTCCTTGTAAATAAATTCACTAGACAATGTGGCAGGATAATATTTTTGCTACTTTTTTCTTAAAAAAATTCATGTGATTATGTCGATTATGTCTCTCTCTCTCTCTCTCTCTCTCTCTCTTTTTTTTTTTTTTTTTTTTTTTACATTCTGGTGCTCTGTCCCTTGAAATGGAAGCAACTATTATCTGAGGGAGAGGACAGAACACAGCTAAATGTGAAGAAGTCAGTGTTCAGCTTTAATGTTCCACAGACAATTTTAAAATCTCATAGGAGTGCCAAAGGTGATGAAAACTGATTTTCAGTTGCAAGAGTTAGGCACTTGAGAGTGAGAAAAGTTTTTTTTTTTTTTTCTGAACGTCCAAAGATGTTTTTAATAGCAAGAAAGCATACTTGAAAATGTGTTTTTGGCATTTTAGTCTAAGAGTAGACACAGTATTATGGGAATGGCTTCATTTAATTACGGACTAAGGTGAAAAATCATCCCTGTGTGGCAAGGGGAGAGTAGTCTAGGGTGGGGAGCATTACAACCTGGGTTTTCCAAAAACAGACGCTGTGATAAGGGCTTACATGTAAACATGTACCTTTTTATGTGGGGAGGTGATCTTTAGGGATAGAAGGAGAAATCAGAGAGTGAGATAAAGCTGAAAAAAGCCAATATAAGTGTATTATTGAAACTTCTGTTATGAAAAATAAAGATTTTATTTTCCT
The DNA here is from genome assembly GCF_922984935.1 of Meles meles. NCBI lineage: Eukaryota > Metazoa > Chordata > Mammalia > Carnivora > Mustelidae > Meles > Meles meles. The sequence continues at coordinate 97,221,758 of NC_060071.1, read as the reverse complement.
GAGAAATACAGTCTGCCTTGTAGAAGTTAACTTTCAAGGAGGGGAGACAGAAGCACTTATTTATTGGCTTTCATCCCACATTGATTGAGTGACTCCTAAGAGTTAACTTCCTAGTACTTTTTTTTTTTTTTTAAAGATTTTATTTACTTATTTGAGAGACAGAGATCACAAGTAGGCAGAGAGGCAGGCAGAGAGAGAGAGGGGGAAGCAGGCTCCCTGCTAATGCCGGGCTCAATCCCAGGACCCTGGGATCATGACCTGAGCCAAAAGCAGAAGCTTTAACACACTGAGCCGCCGAGGCACCCCAACTTCCTTGTACTTCAGAGCTGTATGTGCAATTCAGGCTATCACAGCACTAGAGAAAGTCCTGGGGAACAGAGTGTAAAATGGGGCAGTGTGTCTTTGTAGTGGGATGCTAGAGGCATGAACTGACTTCAAGCCCTAATGGAACTGTTCACTCCAATTTTGACTGAAGTGAGGCCTTAAGGATATGCACTAAATACCAAGATACCAGAATTATTTCATATAAAGATATTCTTAAGTGATATGAGAGAAATTTAGAATTAGTACAGGACATGCTTTATTCCATTCCGGATTTTAGACTAGAAGAAACTGGCATTTGAAGTAGTAGGGCATCTTATACAAATATAAAAAATTAGGCATGATAAGGATGTTCAGTGAGTGCCACTCATTGAACAAAAAGTAAGCAGGACAAGCTACATAATAATTGGAGGCTCTTAAAGATCTGAGGGCTATGCAGTGACTAGATACCCTCATCTGACATTAGCCTGCCCGAAGCATGGAGAAAGGAAGAAGGGGCACAGGGTGAGGACTCTGAATTTGACTGTATACTTGACCAAAAAGATGATTCGAAAAGGGCATTCATTTAATACTTCCAAAATTTATTAACCACCTCTAAAAGAAAAAGGAATTAGGAGAAATAGGAGCTTATGAACAAGTTAAATTCTACTATGGAGAAATTTTAGGTCTTTAAATTTTGATCACTTGAATTATGTTTTTCAGAACTAAAATCTAGACTTCACTAGAATTCTTTTGTCTCCAACAACAGGAAGCTAACTTGGCCAGTGTTGCTTGCAACCAAGAAGCTTAAGTAAATTAATTGTTTTCAGAAAATGAATTAGCTGACTGTGCTATTCTCTTGGAAATGGGACTTGCTATTCTAAGACAATAAGATTCCAGTTCATATTCTTGGAAAAGGAACTAATAGCCCATCAGACAAAATCAAACCATGATGTTGAAGTTCTGAGATTCAAGCAGCTGCTGCCATAAAATAATTTAAGAGTATGAACTCCAAGACTGTTGTGTATGGTGAGGACTTCTAATAACATTGGATCACTTAAAGAGGATAAAAGTTCAAGTCACTAAATTTTCACCAAGTATAACAGAATGAAACCCAAGGGCTTTCCTCAGTGTCTTAAAAGACATTTTTTGGGGGGTCTTAATCATCTTCTCCTTCATCATCTGTTTCTCTCTTCCTCTTTTCACCTTTTTAAATAACATACGTGCTGAAGTCACTAATTATAGATTATGAAGATTGCTGAATTATATCAATTGAAATCATAACCTCAGCAGATCTCTTATATTAATGTTATGGAAATAATCAATTACTGATGAAGATCTCACTATAAGAAAAAAAAATCTAAAAAGGTTTAGAGAATCTGGACATGGAATGTGCCAAATTGGAAGTGATCTGAAACTCACTATTGGCATGTTGTTAGAGAAATTCCTCTTCTGCTAATAGGGGGAAGGTAGCAATTCCCTTCATGACCATGCTATTGCTTGTTAGTAACCAGAATCTAAACTCCACATTGCCAGACATTGAAGTACACAGAGGAGGGAATGAAAGATTATACACAGATAAATTTGATGAATTGGCCAGTTTGATTAATCAAAAATCTAAAAAAAAATCAAGGGAGTTGAAGGTAGATGCAACAAGATTGTAATTATGTTTTCTTTATTGCTGTGGCTAGACATTTTTGAGATTCTGAATTTAATGGATTAACCAGAGCTAGAGGTGTGATTCTAATGGTTTCTGGGTTGAATAACAAAAATCCAAATTCAAAGTTGGCCCATTCTAAAAAACATGAGTTGGCCAGGAGTCCCTAGTGTCGTGCAGAACAGAGGTTGCTCCTGGCAGCCTGAAGCTTGAATCTGGCCTGTCGACATACTTTATTTGGCCCTCATAATTTTGCTCCACATAGTGTTTTTAAAACTGTTGATTTATATGCCAAAAAACCTTCATAAAAACTTCTGTTTCTACCCTCTGTTAAAAAGATCTGGCAACATTGAGCTCATATTCCTATGTGGCAACAATTTGCTTCTGTCTACTTAAGATGGGGCAGGTGTGCTTCAGTTTGCTTTAGGCCCCTCCCCTTCTATGGCAATCCTATTCCAGTCCATTGAACTCATTTAAATTTGATTGCATGATCCCTTTTGATGAGGAAGAAAAAGAAAACTTTGAATAACTGAACTCTAGATTAAATCTACCCTTTATCTTACATACCTACTCAGAATTGCCTTGAATTGTGGATTCATGAAGCAGAAGACCCTGTAAAAAAATACTTTCAGTGGCCCTCTAGGCCTTTGGTTACTGGTGAAAGGGCTCACAAATGAAAGAGCCTTACATTTTCACAAGAACAGGGAGAGTCCTATAATGCAGATCCCAGACCAGTATAGTTCCAGTACTTTTTGAGGACAAGTTCTTCAGTTTTTCCACCTATTTTATTATCTGATAGTCTCTGAATTGTTTCCTTTTGGGTGGGGAGGGGGTGAAGCGTAAGATAAAATCTATTTCTTTTCTTTTTTTTTCAGAGAAAGTAGCAGGCATCCCACAAAGCTCTGAATAGGTTACCATGGACCTATTCAGTGTGACCTCTACAACTTATTCATCTTCAAAATCCTAGCTAAATGGAAGGAAGTTGGAAGGGAAATCTCTACACAGACATATACACACATTCACCAAGACTAGATTAGCACTCAGTATTTTTCCCCCATAGAAAGATTTTAATGAAAAACGGATTTACAATGAAAAATAATTGTGGGGTCGGGGCGCCTGGGTGGCTCAGTGGGTTAAAGCCTCTGCCTTCAGCTCAGGTCATGATCCCAGAGTCCTGGGATCGAGCCCCACATCGGGCTCTCTGCTCTGCGGGAAGCCTGCTTCCTCCTCTCTCTCTGCCTGCCTCTCTGCCTACTTGTGATCTCTGTCTGTCAAATAAATAAATAAAAATCTTTAAAAAAAAAAGAAAAGAAAAAAGAAAAATAATTGTGGGGTTATCTGCCAATGTATTCCTCCCCACTAGACTGAAATTTATTGCAGCAGGCAAGAATTGAGGTTTATGTCCACTTAGTAGTACCTGGAACATGATTGATAATCAATAAATATTTTGGAATGAGTAAAATATTAGGTTTGTCTTATTCTTAAAGTCCATAATAGTCATTAGGTGTAATTAACAATGACAAATCTCCCATAATTAAACTGAAAAATTTACTATCTGTTTTAGAGTTCTTACAATATCTGCCATCATTGCTTGTGATAAAATGCAATTAATTCTTTCAGAATTATTTTTATTATTTTTTTAAAGGCTATTTCTCCTCTAATCTTTTGTTGATTTCACATGATGGCTATGGCTATACATTAATATAGTATATATTTACATATTATCACATTGAATTGTGTAAAATTAAATGAACGTTCCCTTTAGCAGTTTAAAAGAAATTAGCGTTAATTACCTCAAAGGCGAAAAAACCATAAACCTTTTGTTTCCTGAGTCTTGATCAGTGAAACTTAAATGGATTTATCCTTCTCATAACTTATTGTAAAATAAATCATCAAAATTACCCTTGCCTTGACAAAACCATGTCAGTGAAGAGTTGAACATAATTGGAGAAGTCCTTTTCACACATAACAATGCTCAAATATAAAAAATGCTCAAATGCTTGTTTCACACTAAAAAGAAAACAAACAAAAAAACAAAGAACCCAGCAAACAAATTTACAATACAGCTCTCTATTATATTAATGTGTCTACATATACATTTATCCAAGTGCTCTATCTGACATTGCCAGTTCAATGTTTAATAAGCATTCTGAATTTTTATCTCTAAATGAACTCTGGATTTCCTATATTTCAAAGTTGGTTCCTATCTTTTGTTTTGTCTCACAGTTCACTCAGGACAAAAATTTTCTCAAAGCAAAAATTTTCTCAAGGCAAAAGTCTGGAAGTCAGCCTTACATACTTTGATCTTCACATCCAAACCAGTAGCAAGTCCTGTTGATTTTTAGCTTCAGAATGTGTATTTAATATGAGGGGCATCTGGGTTGCTCAGTTGGTTAAAGGTCCAACTCCAGATTTCTGCCCAGGTCATAATCTCAGGGTCCTGCCATCAAGCCCTGTTTCAGGCTCCATGCTCAATGGGGAGTCTGCTTCCTCCCTCCCCCCCCCACCCCTTCCCTTGCTCTCTTTCTCTCTCTCTCTCTCTCAAATAAATAAATAAATCTTTAAAAATTTTTGTATTTAATATAAATACTTCCCTCCATATCCTCTGTCATAGCCTAAGTCTGTGCTGTGACTTTTGGAGCACCTTCAATAGTCTCCCTAAATTGTCTTCCTGCTTTTACTCTTTCCTCTTAAAATCCATTCTCCACAGAAGAGATTTTGCCATCAGTAGCTTCCCATTGCATTCAGATTAAAATATAAACCAATTACCATAGTCTTTGTATCAGTTGGATCCTTTCTGAGAAGGAATTAGAAATGCTAAAGCTTAGGGAGAGAAACATTTGAAAGAAAAAGGGGGAGAGCAGGATTTGGCAGAGATAGAAATGAAAGCGCAATATAGAGCTAAAAATGTCTGTGTACCCTCAACAGCTTGCTGTGGGGTGACAGTTGCTCACTAAAGGAGTCCTGCATTGGGTGGACATGGGTATGGCCTTGTACTAGAGTCTTGCTCAGTTCCCTATTTGTGCTACCCCAAGGAAAGAATGCCATTAGTTTAAAAGCTGAGGTGGATCTCGTAGGGATGACTGCTGAAAGCTGTTAGTTAACTACATTCCTTGCAACTGGGCATCCTTAAAGATGAATTTGGGTGTAAGCCTCTGTGCCTGCTCAGTCTTCCAGACTCTGGGTGCATTAGGTTCTCATTCAAATTTTCAAATTCATCTCTTGCCATCCTTTACAGTCACTGATCTCTAATTTCCTTGTACACACTGAGGCCTTTCTTGCCTCAAAATGTTTGAACATTCTGTGTCCTCTGGAGTATTTTTGCTATGTATTAACTTAATTCTAATAACAGGCCTATCAGGAATTATGATAATTACCATTTTACAGATGAGGAAACTGAGGCACAAAGAAGTTAAGTAACTTCCCCAACATTTCATATCTGATCATTGTAGAGCAGGTCTTCTCGCCCAAGAGTCTGGCTCCAGAGTTGCTATTAATGTTTATACTCTACTGTCTTTATAGATACTCTCATGGCCCAGGTCTCAGCTTAATAATTACTTTCTTAAGGAAACATTCACTAACCACTCTTGCTTTATTTAATAATACTCAAACCTACCCCAGTTACTATTTGTAATCCTAAATAGATTGTCATATACTTAATCAAAGTATAAAATTATCTTTTTGTTGTTGCCTTTGACATTTATTTTTTCTTATCATACAAGAATGTAGACTCTTTGAGGCCATGTCTGTCTGTAGTCACTATGCTCTCCTTTGCATTCATAATAGAGCCTGCACTTCATAGAAGCTCTTTAAGTGTTTCTCTTTTAAGAAAAGATAAGTTACCACATCTTTCATTCTTTAGGAAAAGGAACAATATTAGGCTGTATTCATCTTGGAAATGAATGTAGCTCTAATGAATAAGTAGATACTGAAATCTATTGTATTCTTTCTTCCTCTTACCTGAGAAGTGTTTCATGATAATTCATCTCTGAAAAACACTGTATCAAAAGGGAAAATAGAAAATGTTTGGGCTTTTAAAGGTATTATACATATAAATATCTCTTTATCACCTATCTACCAGTCACCTATCATCTATCTACACACACATAGGTAACTGTATATATACATAGCATACGAAGGGACTGCTTCACTAAAATAGGTTGGAAAAAATCTAGGTCTTCTGGGCATTGACATAACTTGAGATGCCTCCAAGGGGATTTGTAGCTTCTTATCCATTTCTCTCTAAGTGAGTTTGCATTTTAAAAAGCTCTGATTGAGAGTGGTGCCAAGTCTGTAGGAAAGGACAATATAATGTGGCCCAGAGGTATACATATGCCCTCCTCCCTGAGCAAAGCCTCTCCTACAGGGGCCTGTGGCTGTTAGTCATATTGGGGAAAGGAAAAAACCAGATCCTTCAGGGATTATGAGATTATGAATTTTAACCAACACTAATCCCCAGTGACAACAAACTCTACATGCTTTTGTAGTCAGAATGGAAATCTATAGGTCAGGTGACAAGTAAAGTCTTACACTGATAGGTCCCACATTGTGTTTAATGCTACCACCAAACCATCCTCAGATTGTAGAATAAGAATTTATCTATTCAGCAATTGGAAGAACTCCAAAGTAGTTTCATGATCCATGGAGTCAAGGCCATTAGGTTTGGAATTGTCAAGCTTTAGGAATTGCCTTCTACCCTTGCTCCCATTCCTGAACCCCAAGATAGTGAATCAATATTACAACCACGGAATCATTAAGAGTTTATATATATTGACAAAAATCTTGAAAGATGCAAGAAGTTTAATTCCTATTGGGTACAAAATTAGGTAGGTCTTGGAGAATAGCTATGGGTTATTACAGTTGGAAATACTAATCACATCTGTAGCTCCAGATTTGTGTTCTTTATTGGGGGAAATAAAAATATTCTCTGCACCTAATATGCAGCTATCGCAATCCCCCCCAACTTATTAGTATCAGTTTGTTTTCTCATTGCAGAGAGAGCAGAACATCTTTATTGGTTTCCCTTAAAGCTATACTGATTTTCCTGTTGTCTATTATAATCCTTCTCCTTTATACTTTATAGAGTATTCATACACATCTTAATATCATAAATAAGTGTGTTTGCTCTTTCCTTACTGTAGTTATCTTCAATAAAACATATACGCATCTTTAAAGGACTCATATCTTTTAAAATTTTATAATTCCCAAGTGATTAGGAATAACTGTGTCTGGTTGAGGTTGTACTAATTAAGATGTTAATTATAATTTAAAAACACATGCAGATTATTAGGAGTCTTGAAAATTTTGTACAACTATATCATTTATTAAAAGCTCAAAAATTTAAAGATAAATCTTACGGTGCAAATTCTAATTGTAATATCCTTAGTCTTTCTCCCTGTGCAGTCTAATCCTAGGACCCTAGCACTCCTACCCCCAATAATGTCTCTTCTTTTCTTCACAAATTAAAGATGGTCTTGATCAGTAAGGTAGAGCAACTCCTGGGCTGAACGTAGACTCTGTGGTTTTGGGGGTTGGGTATATCACCAATTCTGATGCCTCCAGCTTTTTCTAGAAATTACAGTGCACATTAATTTTTTTTACTAAATGGAATACTGCACAATGGGGTCACAAAAGGGAAACATGTTCCAAATTTGTGTCTTAAAAGAACAACTAATTTAAGAATATTATACTGGGACTCCTGGGTGGCTCAGTTGGTTGGGCAGCTGCCTTCAGCTCAGGTCATGATCCCAGCGTTCTGGGATTGAGTCCCACATCGGGCTCCTTGCTCTGCGGGGAGCCTGCTTCTCTCTCTGCCTCTGCCTGCCACTCTGTCTGCTTGTGCTCTCTCTCTCTCTCTGACAAATAAATAAAAAATCTTAAAAAAATATTATACTAGAGAGGATTTGGGGAAAACATGATCATAGTGGCAGAATATGTTTTGGATCTTCCCAAGTCCTTACATAAAAACAGGGCAACTAGATAGCACAGTCCAATACCAGTAGATAATATTTTCAATCAAACTGCATATCCTGCCCAAATCCCTAAATGCAAATAAGTTGGAACATGCCTGTTATCAGTATCTGTTCAAGAAAAATCAGAGGGAGGCACCTGTTTTGGGGGGGTGGGAGGTGGTTTGTTTTATCTCTTTTTTTCTGTTTCTCATTCCTTCTTTTCCTAGGTTGAGTTTTCATATGCATGTACAATTAGGAAGAGGAAAGCCATGGGTTTCTGTGGAGTGGGGGCAGTTTATCTACTTCAGCTGGAGGCATTGTTTCAAGGTTGTTGGTAGCCAAGGCCCACTGTGGAGGTTGATTGGATGGGATCAAGGGACCACTACTAAATTAAGTTAGGAGGTTTGTTTCCTTCAACATACCCTCTGTGGACTCAGGATGGGGAGCAGACTAGAGAGTTAGAAACAAAAATACCCTAGGTCTACTCTGAGGCTGGCTGACCCTGGTGTGCATCTGTGTTGTGTGCAGCTGTCCCTGGGAGTCTGGGACCCCTGCCCAGATTAAGAAAACTCTGACACAGTCAACTTTAAAAAGTAGTTGGGGAAATTTAGGACAGCAACTGCAACTGGGAGTGGGTGCTGGTTTCTCTAAAGTGAATTGAGTACAGATCTGTATAGACCCACATATGCTGATGTGATCAGTATAGACCCAAGAACTTTGAAACTGGTACTCCATGACTTTTTCTGTTTGAATTTTAATTCTAATGTAGTTAACATATAGTGTTATATTAGTTTTAGATTACAGTGTAGTGATCCAACAATTCTATACATTACTCAGTGCTCATCATGATAAGTGTACTCTTTAATCCCTGTCACCTGTATCACCCATCGCCCACCCCTTTCCCCATTGATAACCATCAATATGTTCTCTATAGTTAAGAGTCTGTTTTTTGTTTGTTTTGGTTTATCTTTTTTTCTTTGGTCACATGTTTTGTTTCCCACATATGAGTGAAATCATATGCTCTTTGACTTTTTCTTTCTTTCTTTCTTTCTTTTTTAATATTTTATTTATTTATTTGACAGAGATCACAAGTAGGCAGAGAGGCAGGCAGAGAGAGAGAGGAGGAAACAGGCTCCCTGCTGAGCAGAGAGCCTGATGTGGGGCTCAATCCCAGGACCCTGGGATCATGACCTGAGCTGAAGGCAGAAGCTCTAACCCACTGAGCCACCCAGGTGCCCCTGTTTGCCTTTTTCTGACTGACTTCCTTTACGTAGGATTATATTCCCTAGCTCCATTCATGTTTTTGCAAATAGCAAGGTTCTATTGTTTTTTATGACTGGGTGTATTCCATTATGTTTGTATGTGTGTGTATCCATTTATCTATATATAATGTCTCACAACTTTAGCCATTCATCTATTGAGGCACACTTGGGCTGTTCATAATTTGGCTACTGTAATTAATGCTACAGTAAACATAGGAGTGCACTCCACCCAAAACCACTCGAACTAATAAATGAATTCACTAAGATTGTAGGATATAAAATCAATATATGGAAATCTATTGCTTTTTTATACACTAATAATAAGGTAGCAAAAAGAAATTAAGAAAACAACCCCATTTATGATTATGCTAAAAATAATAAAATTCCGGGCACCTGGGTGGCTCAGTGGGTTAAGCTGCTGCCTTTGGCTCAGGTCATGATCTCAGGGTCCTGGGATCGAGTCCCGCATCGGGCTCTCTGCTCAGCAGGAAGCCTGCTTCCCTCTCTCTCTCTGCCTGCCTCTCTATCTACTTGTGATCTCTCTCTGTCAAATAAATAAATAAATAAAATCTTTAAAAAAAATAATAAAATTCCTAAGAATAAACTTAGCCAAGAAGGTGAAAGACCTGTACTCCTGAAACTATAAAATAGATGAAAGAAATTGAAGATGACACAAATGGAAAGATATTTCATGCTCATGGATTAGAAGAACAAATATTAAAATGTCCATAGTACTCAAAGCCATCTACAAATTTAAAACAATCTCTATTAAAATACTAACAGAATTTTTCACCAAAGTAGAACAAATAATTTACAAATTTGTATGTAACCAAAAAAGACCATGAGTAGCCAAAGCAATCTTGAACAAGCAGAACAAAACTGTAGGTATTATAATCCCAGATTTCAAGATATAGTACAAAACTGTAGTAATCAAGACAGTATGGAACTGGCACAAAAATAGAAACATAGATTGGTGGAACAGAATAGAAAATCCAGAATGAACCCCCAAATATATGATCAGTTAACCTCTGACAAAGCAAGAAAGAATATGCAATGGGAAACAGTCTCTTCAACAAATGATGTTGGGAAAATTGGACCACTTTCTTACATCAGATGCCAAAAGAAACTCTAAATGGGTTAGGTCTGTTAACCTATTAACCTATTAACCTCACTTAACGTGTGAGACCTGAAACCATAAAAATCCTACAAGAGAGCACAGGTAGTAATTTTCTTTCAAGACAGGATTCCACCCTCAGGGAAAATACTGACAGTAGAATGAAAACTGAAAGGAACAGAAAAAAAAAAGTGGGATATATAATTAGAAGTTACGGAGAACAGAGTCAGAGATCTCAGAAATCAAGGTGCCATATTTTTGACCCTACAAAAAACAAAAGAGGAGACTTTGTAATGTTAGAAAAGATATCTGAACTGAGTCTCCTAAAAGTGTAGAAAAACAAAATTTACACAAAAATGAGGTACAGAAAATTGTCAAATAAAGTTGTCATAGGAAAAATACTTATAAGGAGAAAAGAACATTGCTACAAGGATGTAATTCTATGGAAAGACATGTTCAAGAAACAGATAAAAACTGTAACATGTTATTTAAAAATGAGCCAAAAGATGACTGCCTGGGTGGCTCAATTAAGATTCTGCCTTCAGCTCAGTTCATGATATCAGGGTCCTGGCTTGAGTCCAGCATTGGGCTCCCAGCTCAGTAAGGAGTCTGCTTCTCCCTCTGCACCCCCCTCTGCTTGTGCTCTCTCTCTGTCTTGCAAAAAGAAATAAATAAAACTAAAACAAAACAAAACACCTTAAAAATAAATGAGCCAAAAGCCATGAAGAAAATAATTTAAAACATTATGGAAAAATATAAATCAGAATTACAAAATCTCAGAGAAAAAAATTCAAATAAAATTAGAAACAAAAAAATTTCAGAAATAAAGATTAGAGGAAATTTAAGAAGAAATGATTATTGAAGACAGGTATTATAAGTGAATAATACCCCTACTCCCTTCCCTCTACTCCCCTTCCGACCGCTCTTTCAAAAAAAATAACAGTACCAAGTCCTAATCCCTGGAACCTGTACTTATTACTTTATATAAAAACGGGGCCTTTGCAAATGTGGTGAAGAGTATTGACATGGGAAGATTATCCAGGATACCAGGGTCGGTTCTGAACTCAATCACATTAATCTATCTAAGAGGGAGGCAGGGGAAGACTTGATAATAAACAGATCAGAAGATGATGTGGTAAAGGTAAATATAGATATTGGAGTGATGTGGACACATGCCAAGGAATGCTAGCAGCTACTAGAGGCTGGACGAGGCAAGGAAAGGACTCTTCCCTGGAACTTCCAGAGGGACAGTGGCCCTGCTAACATCTTGATTCTGGATCAGTGATACAGATTTTAAACTTGTGGCTTTCAAGTTATGAGAGAATAAATTTCTGTTGCTTAAGGGGCTAAGTTTGTGATATTATTTACAACAGCCATAAAGCACTAATACAATAGACAACTAATGGAAAATAGGCAACATATAGCAAATAGGTGTCCTTAAAGAAAAAAATCAGAGCAATCAATATATGACAAATACTAAAAACTGTAATTCAATAAGCCCTTACTGAAATATATAAAAAAAGTGAAAGTAATATTGAAAGAATATACCTTGTGCCTGAGAATATCAACCTAGAATGTTTAACACAGGGACATATTTTAGTGAATTTACTGGATTTTTTTTCCCAAAGACCTTCCTTTCCTATTTTATTTTCATTTTTTTATTTTTATCCATCCACATCATTGCAAATGGCAGTTTCTTCTTTTGATGGCTGCATAGTATTCCATTGTGTATGTGTGTGCATGTGTGTGTGCGTGTGTGTGTGTGTGTGTGTGTATCTCACATTTTCTTTATCCATTTGTGTGTTGTTGAACATGTAGGCTCTTCCCATAGCTTGGCTATTGTGGAAATTGCTGTTATAAACATCCAGGGACACGTGCCCCTTTGGATCACTACATTTGTATCTTTAGGGTAAATACCCAGTAGTGCGATTGCTGGGTCTTAGGGTAACTCTATTTTCAACTTTTTGAGGAACCTCCATGCTGTTTTCCAGAGTGACTTCACCAGCTTGCATTCCCACCAACAGTGTAGGAAGGTTCTCCTTTCTCTGCATCCTCTCCAACATCTGTTGTTTCCTGACTTGTTAATTTTAGCCATTCTGACTGGTGTGAGGTGGTATCTCATTGTGGTTTTGAATTGTATTTCCCTAATGCCAAGTGATGTGGAGCATTTTTTCATGTGTCTGTTGGCCATCTGGATGTCTTCTTTGCAGAAATGTCTGTTCATATCTTCTGCCCATTTCTTGAGTTGATTCTTTGGGTGTTGAGTTTGATAAGTTGAGTTTGATAAGTTCTTCATAGATTTTGGATACTAGTCCTCCTTTATCAGATGTGTCATGTGCAAATATTTTCTCCCATTCTGTCATTTGTCTGTTGGTTTTGTTGACTGTTTTTGTTGCTGTGCAAAAGCTTTTGATCTTGATGAAGTCCCAATAGTTCCCTTGCCTTTGGCGATGTTTCTAGGAAGAAGTTGCTGTGACTGAGGTTGAAGAGGTTGCTGCCTGTGTTCTTTTCAAGGATTTTGGTAGACTCATGTCTCACATTGAGAACTTTTATCCATTTTGAATCTATTTTTTTAATTTATGAATTTTTTATTTTAATTTAAAAAAATTTTTAATAAACATATAATGTATTATTAGCCCCAGGGGTACAGGTCTGTGAATTGCCACATTTACACACTTCACAGCACTCACCATAGCACATACCCTCCCCAATGTCCATAACCCTACTACCCACTCCCGACCACCCTCCCCCCAGCAACCCTCAGTTTGTTTTGTGAGATTAAGAGTCTCTTATGGTTTGTCTCCCTCCCTATCCCATCTTGTTTCATTTATTCTTTTCCTACCCCCAAAGCCTCCCACGTTGCATCTCCACTTACTCTTATCAGGGTGATCATATGATAGTTGTCTTTCTCCAATTGACTTATTTCGCTAAACATAATACCCTCTAGTTCCATCCACGTCATCTCAAATGGCAAGATTTCATTTCTTTTAATGGCTGCATAGTATTCCATTGTATATATATACCACCTCTCCTTTATCCATTCATCTGTTGATGGACATCTAGGTTCTTTCCATAGTTTGGCTATTGTAGACATTGCTGCTATAAACATTCAGGTACACGTGCCCCTTCGGATCACTACGTTTGTATCTTTAGGGTAAATACCCAGTAGTGCAATTGCTGGGTTGTAGGGTAGCTCTATTTTCAACATTTTGAGGAACCTCCGTGCTGTTTTCCAGAGTGGTTGCACCAACTTGCATTCCCACCAACAGTGTAGGAGGGTTCCCCTTTCTCTGCATCCTCGCCAGCATCTGTTGTTTCCTGACTTGTTGATTTTAGCCATTCTGACTGGTGTGAGATGGTATCTCATTATGGTTTTGATTTGTATTTCTCTGATGCCGAGTGATGTGGAGCATTTTTTCATGTGTCTGTTGGCCATCTGGATGTCTTCTTTGCAGAAATGTCTGTTCATGTCCTCTGCCCATTTCTTGATTGGATCATTTGTTCTTTGGGTGTTGAGTTTGCTAAGCTCTTTATAGATTTTGGATACTAACCCTTTATCTGATATGTCGTTTGCAAATATCTTCTCCCATTCTGTCATTTGCCTTTTGGTTTTGTTAACTGTTTCCTTTGCTGTGCAAAAGCTTTTGATCTTGAGGAAATCCCAGTAGTTATTTTTGCCCTTGTTTCCCTTGCCTTTAGTGATGTTCCTAGGAAGAAATTGCTGTGGTTGAGGTCAAAGAGTTTGGCTGAAGTCAAAGAGATTTTGATGGATTCCTTTCTTACATTGAGGTCCTTTATCCATTTCGAGTCTATTTTCATGTGTGGTGTAAGGAAGTGGACCAGTTTTATTTTTCTGCATGTGGCTGTCCAATTTTCCCAACACCATTTGTTGAAGAGACTACCTTTTTTCCATTGGACATTCTTTCCTGCTTTGTTGAAGATTAGTTGACCATAGAGTTGAGGGTCTATTTCTGGACTCTCTATTCTGTTTTATCGATCTATGTGTCTGTTTTTGTCCCACACCATACTGTCTTGATGACGACAGCTTTATAATAGAGCTTGAAGTCTGGAATTGTGATGCTATCAACTTTGGCTTTGTTTTTCAACATTCCTCTGGCTATTCAGGGTCTTTTCTGGTTCCATACAAATTTTAGGATTATTTATTCCATTTCTTTGAAAAAAAATTGATGGTATTTTGATAAGGATTTCATTAAATGTGTAGATTGTTTTAGATAGCATAAACATTTTCAGAATATTTTTTCTTCCAGTCCATGAGCGTGGAATATTTTTCCATTTCTTTGGGTCTTCCTTAATTTCTTTCATGAGTAATTTTTACTTTCATGAATAATTTTTACTTTCATGAGTAATTTTTCTGAGTACAGATTCTTTGGCTCTTCGGTTAGGTTTATTCCCAGGTATCTTATGGTTATGGGTGCAGTTGTAATGGGATCAACTCCTTAATTTCTCTTTCTTCTGTCTTGCTGTCATGTATAGAAATGTAACTGATTTCTATGCATTGATGTTACATCCTGAGACTTATCCAAATTCCTCTATGTATTTTAGCAGTTTTGAAGTGGAGTCTTTTGGTTTTTCCACATAAAGTATCATATCACCTGCAAAGAATGAGAGTTTGACTTCTTTGCCTATTCGGATGTCTTTTATTTCTTTTTCTTGTCTGAATACTGAGGCTAGGACTTCTTTTTTGAGTAGCAGTGATGATAGTGGACATCCCTCTCTGTTCCTGATGTTAGGGGAAAAACTTTTAGTTTTGAGAATTTGATTTATTTGAGAATGATATTCATTGTGGGTTTTTCACAGATGGCTTTGATGACATTGAGGTTTATACACTCTATCCCTACACTCTGAAGAGTTTGATCAAGAAAGGATGCTGTGCTTTGTCCTGTGCTTTTTCAGCATCTATTGAGAGTGTCATATGGTTCTTGTTCTTTCTTTTATTAATGTATTGTATCAAATTTATTGATTTGTGGATGTTGAACCAACCTTGCAGCCCAGGAATAAATCCCACTTTTTCATGGTGAATAATCCTTTGAATGTGCTGTTGGATCCTGTTGGTTAGTATTTTGGTGAGAATTTTTGCATCTGTGTTCATCAAGGATTGGGTCTGTAATTCTCTTTTTTGATGGAGTCTTTGTCTGATTTTGTGATCAAGGTAATGATGGCCTCATAAAATGAGTTCAGAAGTTTTCCTTCCATTTCTATTTTATGCGAGAGTTTCAGGAGAATAGCTATTAATTCTTCTCTAAATGTTTTGTAGAATACTCCTGGGAAGCCATCCTGCCCTGGGCTCTTGTTTGTTGGGAGATATTTGATGACTGCTTCAATCTCTTTACTGGTTATGGTTCTTTTCAGGCTTTCTCTTTCTTCCTGGTTCAGTTGTGGTAGTTTATATGTCTCTAGAAATTCATCCATTTCTTCCAGATTGTCAAATTTGCTGGTGTATAGTTGCTCATACTGTGTTCTTTTTTTTTAAATTAATTAATTTATTTTTTCAGCGTAACAGTATTCATTGTTTTTGCACAACACCCAGTGCTCCATGCAATACGTGCCCTCCCTTCATACTGTGTTCTTATAATTGTATTTCTTTAGTGTTGGTTGTGATCTCTCCTATTTCACTCATGATTTTATTAATTTGGGTCCTTTCCCTTTTCTTTTTGAAAAGTCTGGTCAGGGGTTTATCAATCTTACTAATTCTCTCAAAGAACCAGCACCTAGTTTCGTTGATTTGTTCTACTGCTTTTTTGGTTTCTACTTCATTGATTTCTGCTCTGATCTTTATTATTTCTCTTCTCCTGCTGGGTTTAGGCTTTCTTTGCTGTTCTTTCTCTAGCTCCTTTAGGTGTAGGGTTAGGTTGTATACTTGAGACCTTTCTTGTTTCTTGAGAAAGACTTGTTTTGCTATATACTTTCCTCTCAGGACGGTCTTTGTTTGCCCCAAAGATTGTGAACAGTTGTGTTTTCATTTTCATTTGTATCTGTGAATTTTTTAGATTTTTCTTTAATTTCTTGGTTGACACATTCATTCTTTAGTTGGATGCACTTTAGCCTCCAGGTATTTTAGTTCTTTCTAAGTGTCCTCTTGTGATTGAGTTCTAGTTCCAAAGTATTGTGGTCTGAAAATATGCAGGAATGAGCCTAGTCTTTTGGTACCATTTGGGACCTGATTTGTGACCCTGGATGTGGTCTATTCTGGAGAATGTTCCATGTGCACAAGAGAAGAATGTGTATTCTGTTGCTTTGGGATGGAATGTTCTGAATGCATCTGTGATGACCATCTGGTTCATTGTACCATTTAAAGCCTTTATTTCCTTGTTTATCTTTTGCTTAGATGTTCTGTCCATTTCAGAAGGGGGTTGTTAAATCCCCTACAATTATTGTATCATTGTCAATGTGTTTCTTTTATTTTGTTTTTCATTTGTTTATATAGTTAACTGCTCCCATGTTAGGGGCATAGATATTTAAAATTTTTAGATCTTTTTTTTGGAAAGCCCCTTTGAATCGGATATAGTGTCCTTCCTCATCACTTATAGTAGACTTTGGCTTAAAATCTAACATATCTGATATAAGGATTGCCACCCCCACTTTCTTTTGATGTCCATTAGCTCATAAATTTTTTTTTCCACTTCCTCTCTTTAAATCTGGAATTGTCTTTGGTCTAAAATGAGTTTCTTGTACACAGCATATCAATGGGTCTTTTTTTTTTTTAATCCATTCTGATACTCTGTGTCTTTTGATTGGGGCATTTAGCCCATTTACATTCAGGGTAATTATTGAAAGATATTAATTTAGTGCCATTGTATTGCCTGTAAGGTGACTGTTATTGTATATTGTCTCTGTTCTGTTCTCTTCTGTTACTTTTAGGCTCTGTCTTTACTTAGAGGACCCCTTTTAATATTTCCTATCGGAGTGGCTTGGGGTTAGCAAATTCTTTTAGTTTTTGTTTGTCCTGGAAGCTTTTTATCTTTCCTTTTATTTTCATTGACAGCTTAGCTGGATGTAGTATTCTTAGCTGTGTATTTATCTCCTTTAGTGCTCTGATTATATCATACCAGTCCTTTGTGGCCTGCCAGGTCTCTGTGGATAGGTCCGGTGCCAGTCTAATCTTTCTACCATTGTATGTTACAGACCTCTTGTCCTGAGCTGCTTTCAGGATTCTCCTTTTGTCACTAAGACTTGTAAGTTTTACCATTAGATGACAGGGTGGAGACCTATTTTTATTGATTGAGTGGGGTTCTCTGTGCCTCCTGGATTTTGATGCTGGTTCCCTTTGCCATAATAGAGAAATTCACTTATAATTCACTCCAATCCACCTTCTCCCCCCCCCTCATTCTTCTTCTTTTGACATCATAATTATTCTAATATTGTTTCATCTTATGGTATCACATATCTTTTGAATTGTCCCCTCATGGTCCAGTAGTTGTCTGTCTCTGTTTTGGTCAGCTTCTTTATTCTCCATCCTTTGTTCTTCCATATCACTAATTCTTTCTTCTGCCTCATTTATCCTAGCAGTAAGGGCCTCTATTTTTGATTTCTCCTCACAAACAGCCTTTTTGATTTCAAGTTGGTTAGATTTTAGTTCTTTTATTTCTCCAGAAAGGGATTCTCTAATATCTTCCATGCCCTTTTTGAGCCCAGCTAGCACCTTGATAATTATCATTCTGAACTCTAGTTCTGACATGTTACTAATGTCTGTATTGATTTGGTCCTTAGACATTGGTACTACCTCTTGTTCTTTTTAATTTTTTTTTTCTTGGTGAGTTTTTCCACCTTCTCATTGTATCCAGATAAAAATAGATGAGTGAGAGAACTAAATAGTATTAGGGTAGCAATGACCCAAGAGAAATATACACTAGCCAAATCAGAAGAGACCTGAAGATAGGGGGAGAAGAAAGGAGGAAAAGAAGGAAAATCTATCTATCTATCTATCTGGTGAGTAGACTGGTGAGTAGAACAGAGCCACACACTTGATTTCCGGTGTACTTTGGTCTGTTAGAAGAAACTACCTCCCAAAATTTTAATGAAAAAAACTTACATTTAGGGGCGCCTGGGTAGCTCAGTGGGTTAAAGCCTCTGCCTTCAGCTCAGGTCATGATCCCAGGTCCTGGGATCGAGCCCCGTGTTGGGCTCTCTGCTCAGCAGGGAGCCTGCTTCCCTTCCTCTCTCTGCCTGTGTCTCTGCCTACTTGCGATCTGTCTGTCAAATAAGTAAATAAAAAATCTTAAAAAAAAACAACTTACATTTATACAAAATGATGAAAGGATTGAATATGACTGTAAAGATGAAAATTTAAAAAAGATTCTAAAAAAGGAATTGATAAGAAGTTAGTTGAAAAAAGAAAAAAAAAGAAAAAAATAAGAAAAAAAATGTGATTTGCCTGGAGAGTAGAACAAAGCCATATGCTAGATTAAATGTATAATTTGATCTTTAGAAGTAATTGTATCCCAACATTTTAAAGAAAAAAAAAACCCTATATGTATAGAAAAAATAAGGTTAAATACAATGAAGGATAAAACAATGAAAACAATGAAAATGAAAAAAGATTTTTAAACAGGTATTGATAAGGTAAAATAGTTTAAAAACTTTATAATGGGAAAGAGGAAAGATTTAAGAAAATCTTTTAAAAAATATGAAAAAATAAAGTTAAAAAAATAACTTCAAAAGACTAAAGGATCATGGAAAAAAAGGCATGAATTTTATTTGTTGCTTTCCCCTAGCTCTGGAGTTTAGCAGTTCTCATTGATTATTGAACTTGGTCTTGGCTGGATGTTCTTGCTGATCTTCTGGCAATGGACCTATTGCAGTGATTCTCAAATTTCTTTGCCTAAGTTGGAATTACACCACCCTCTCCGGGGCCAGGCTGAGTAATTGCTTGGTCTTGAGAGCTTTTGTTCCTTGTATGCTTTCCATACAGCTCCGGAGGATGGTAATGAAAATGGCAGCCTCCCAGTATCTGGCCTCTTAGAAGACAAGAGCTCACGGCCCTACTCCTCAGTGAGCTCTCAGATAAAAGCAGTCGATCCCTCCCATTTCCCTGGTCTCTGGCCACATTTTGAGCTCCCCCAGCCTGTGACCTAGCATGCCTATCTCAGGTGCACAGACCTATTTGGAGTCTCCTAACCCAGCAGATTCCTGCAGCCTACTCCTGTACCACCACTCTCAGAGGAAGAAGGAAGAAGGGGTCTCCTTGGATCTGCTACTTGTGTGTTCCCTTCCCAAAGAGCATTGGCCTGACTGTGCCTTGCATCATAGTTTAAGGTAACCCTGAGTTGAGAGCCCCCTCCTCGGCAGCTGGCATCACAGCTCCGATACCCATGAGATTTGCTGGACTCAGATACTCCTAGTCTTTTTGTGATGCTGTGGGTCCTGAGACCACACTCAGCAGTGTTCCTCAGCAGAGCAGACTTCTTAAAGTTCTGATTGTGCTCCACTGCTCTACCTCTTGCCAGGAGCTGGCTTCTCTCCCCGTGGTCTCTCTTCCCTGTATGTTGCCTCAGATTCACCTCTCCACATGTCCTACCTTCTGGAAAGTGGTAGATTTTCTGTTCCTAGAATTACTGCTCTTCTCTTCTATTGCCTGTTGAGTTTGTAGGTGTTCAGAATGGTTTCATAACTACCTAGCTGAACTCCTGGGTGATATTTAGATCTCCTGCTCCTCTGCTGTCTTGCTCCTCCTTCACACAGCATTAGAGGATGAGAATGAGAATGAAAATGGGGGCCCCTCAATCTCTAACCCCAGTACCAAAAGCTTGGGACCCTCAGTGAACTACTTCTCAGTGAACCTTAGGGAAAAGCAGTCAATAACTGCTGTTTCTGTGGTCTCCCGATGCACTCCATATTCACCCAGCCAGTGACTGAGCATTTGTATCTCAGGCACATGACCCTTTTTCAAGTATCCAAACCTTGCAGACTCCTGTGATCCTCTCCTGTTCTGCTCTTCCCCAGGGAGGAAGTGGGATGTCTCACCAATTCTGTCACTTTTTGGGCCCCTGCTTGGAAAGCAATCACCAGACCATGCTATGGTTTGCGGTTTATAGCAACTGAGCTGAGAACTGTCTCCTGGGCTTATTGCAGCTGGCTTTCTCACTCCTATCCCTGGGAACTCTGCTGTACTCAGGCATCCTCAGTCTTCCTGTGACCCCAGGGATCATGAGAATACACTGTCCTTCCTAGGATTCTTTACCTCTTAACCACCCGAGCATATCTCAGACTAGGACATCCCTCACTGGGGCAGAGTTCTAAAAGTTCTGATTTTGTGCTGTGCTGCTGTATCACTTTCTGTTAGCCAGCTTACAGAAGTTCACTCCCCCCATCATTTATGTTCCTATATATCATCTTGGATTCACTTCTCCACACCACCTTCCTTACAGAAATTGGTTGCTTTTGTATTTGTAGAGTTGCAGTTATTCCTTTCTTAGATCTCCTGTTGAGTTCGCAGGGGTTCAGAATGATTTGATAGCTAGCTACCTGAGTTCTTGGGACAAGATGAAACTTAGGTGTTCTATTCCCCTGCCATCTTGATTTCTCCCTCCCAGAGTTATTTCTAAGGAATCTACTACAAAGTGAATTTCAGAGTGTCTGAATGGGGACAGGCATGTAAGATTGGAGATGACCATAAAGTGTATGCTTCTTAGTAAAACTAAGGTCAAATGAAGATGTGAAGAGTAGGATATTATAATATGTAATATGTAGTGGATACATGATTTGACAATATAAATGTAATTATAAAAATGGGGAAGGAATAAGAGTGGCATAGCAAAAAATTACAACTTTATAATAGTGGTGGTACTGTTATTATATCTGAAGCATTTGTATTTTTACTATGGTG
This sequence comes from Meles meles, assembly GCF_922984935.1. Lineage (NCBI taxonomy): Eukaryota > Metazoa > Chordata > Mammalia > Carnivora > Mustelidae > Meles > Meles meles. Next base: position 97,200,631 of record NC_060071.1, on the reverse strand, counting down.
TGAAATAGAAAAAGTAATTATGAGTATCCTAATCCCATCATCTGTGTTTTTAACAGTCATGAGCCTCAGTATGGAATAAAGAAGGTATAGGGTAAGGAATATGCCTTTGAATTGGAAATACTATTTACTCATCAGGTATCATATCTGTCACTATCTGAGTGTCTGTACTTATCTGTATCCTGTTCTGTCCACTGAAAAGGAAACAATGACCAAACCAGTAGCAATGAGCATGCCTTGCACACTAATTGCCAGCTTAAAATATAACTTCCCATTATAAGGGGCTATGGCTTCTTGAATAGGTGACTGATTTTAGAGCAGGTAATGTAATGGATGAATCTAAAAAATCTCGACCTTTTGGGTGTCAAGGTAGCTATCAAAAATACTCTGGCTATACCAAAGAGATTTAGGAGTTAACGAGTCTTCCAGTAGCTGAAGATTGAGTGATTTGAGGTGAAAAAAAAGATAAGAATTAGATTGAATTTAAACTCATAAAGCTTTTTTTTTTAATCCTTCAGTTTAAAATGATATTTTAAAACATGCCAACTGGTCATATTTTGAAGATGAGAGAGAAAAAATTCATTTCTTGAAAACTCATTAAATAAGAGAAAGAACTGAGCATTGATCTTGCTTTTTCCATAAGAACCATTCCACTATGTAGCCACAAAGAAAAAGAGAAGTGCTTCATTAAAAAAATCATTACAGCTACTACATTAAAAAAATGATGGAATTAGAAAATCACCTTTTTATAACCTCACTGAATTGAATTAGTGGATCTAGTCCTGAGCATCCACCTCTGCCAACATAAAAAAAAAAAAAAAAAAAAAGCAAGCAACTAGATAGTATGTGCTTCCTGATGATAGAACCTAGTGGAAGCACTTTCTTTTCCTCAAAGGGATTGAATCTGAATTTGCTCAAACATTTAAATCCAGATGTCAATTTGCAGGAAATTCAGAAAACATGTTCAACTGCACCATGAATACACAATTAGCACAAAGCAGACTGAAAAAGCTATAGGTTAAATGGCCCAGGTTCTTCATCATATAAAATGTAACAAAAAGATGGGATAGAGGGGAAACAACTGTTGTCTCGGATTATTCCCTTCACAAAATCATCCCATTTCTTTGGTATCATATTTGATTAAAAGTTTGGATAAAGAATCCTAGTTAACAGTAATTACCTTTATATTTTGAAAGCATTGCTCCATTTTCCTTTACTTTTCCATTTGACTGTTGAAGAGTCAAAAGCCATTCTGTTTCCTGTTTATTTGTTTTAGAGCCTTTTAACCTCTTCTCTGAAATCTTTTTGGATATTTACTTTTATCTTTATGTTCTTAAATTTCACAATGATGAATTTTAGTGTGACTCTGTTTCTCATTCCTTGAGTTAGGAATTCTGTGGAATTTTTATTTTGAAAAATCATATCCTTCAGTTTCAGAGAAATTTTAAATATACTTGATATTTTCTTCCAAGGAAATCCTGTTACTTTAATGTGGAATTTCCTGTATCAATCAATATATTAGTTTAAATTCAATAACATACTAAACAAATATATCATGACTGAATGGGGTTTATTGTAGGAAGGCGGGTTGGGATAAATTTGAAAATCAGTTCATTTGCCTCATTAATAATAAAAGAAGAAAGTGATAGGATGATATAGTAGATACAGGAAAATAATTTGATAATGTCAATATTCATGCATGGTAAAAATCTCTCAGCAAGCCAGAAAAACAGAGGCGATTCCTTAAGCTTATATATCCAAATCTTAAAGCTAACGTCATAGTTAATGATAGAATATTGAATTCTTACTTTTGAGTTTTGGAAAAGGATAAATTTTGTCCTCTATCCCCAGTCCTGATTCTTGTTTCTTTCTGATTTGCTGAGACTCAAGATTAGCTTTCTCCTTTCACCAATTCAGGTGCTTATATGTGTGTTTTTTCAAGTCAACCAAATCCATTTTTACTGTTCCATGTGGGCTCAAGCTTCAAAAGTTTGTGTTTTTTGTCAATTATTTTTTCTTTCCGATTTTAGTTTTAATTATCCTTGTAGTTTTTCCCCCTCCCCCCACTTGAAACAAATACTTTTTCTGTAATTATAATAGGTTTCAGGTGAAGCTCCAGTGTGTCATGATTAGTGGGAATTTCAGTTAGTTTTCTGTTTTATATCTTTTGTAGTAGGTAAGTTTAAAATTTTTGAGGTTTAAAATCTATGAGTCTTTATCCATTCATCTGTTGAAGGGCACCTTGGTTCTTTCCACAGTTTGGTAGTTGTGCCATTGCTGCTATGAACATTGGGGTACACATGGCCTTTCTTTTGACTACATTAGTATCTTTGGGGTAAATACTCAGTAGTGCAATGGCAGGGTAGCTCTATTTTTAACTTCTTAAGCAATCTCCACACTGTTTTCCAAAGTGGCTGCACCAACTTGCATTCCCACCAACAGCATAAGATTGTCTCCCTTTCTCCACATCCTCTCCAATTGTTATTTACTGTCTTGTTAATTTTTGCCATTCTGACTGGTGTAAGGTGGTATCTCAATGTGGTTTTGATTTAAATTTCAATGATGGCTAATGATGATGAAGAGTTTTCATGTGTCTGTTAGCCATTTTTATATCTTTGGAAAAGTGTCTTTTCATGTCTTCTGCCCATTTTTGGTGTGATTATCTGTTTTTTGAGTGTTGAGTTTAAGGTGTCCTTTATAGATTTTGGGTATCAGCCCTTTGTAGTGTCATTTGTGAATGTTTTTCTCCCATTCTGTGGGTTGCCTCTTTGTTTGAAGATATGGTCCATATATACAATAGAATATTCTGCCTCCATCAGAAAGGATGAATACCCAACTTTTGTATCAATATGGATGGGACTGGAGGAGATTATATTGAGTAAAATAAGTCAAGCAGAGACAGTCAATTATCATAGGGTTTCATTGACTTGTGGAGCATAAGGAATAACATGGAGAACATTAGGAGAAGGAGAGGATAAGTGAATTGGTGAAAACTGGAGGGGGAGACAAACCATGAGAGACTGTGGACTCTGAGAAACAAACTGAGGGTTTTGGAGGGGAAAGGTGTGGTGGGTTAGGTGAGCCTGGTGGTGTGTATTAAGGAGGGCGCATATTGCATGGAGCACTAGATGTGGTACATAAAAAATGAATCATGGAACACTGAAAAAAATCAGTCTTTTCATATAAATCACTTAAGTTTTTGTTTTTGCTTGGAAAGTTTATTTCTACCTTGATAAAATTAAAATATTTGACTTCTGATATTTAATAATAATTGCTTTATTTATTTATTTATATTATGTTCAGTTAGCCAACATATAGTACATCATTAGTTTTTAATGTAGTGTTCAATGATTTATTAGTTGCATATAACACCCAGTGCTTACTCCCTAATATTTAACCTTTTAATCAATTTCGTGTGTGTGTGTGTGTATAAGATGTAGGGTGGTCAGGTGTCTCAGATGATTTTCAAATGGATAGTAGATTGTCCAATATAATTTTATTAAATGATCTTTGTCTCCCCATTTGTGTCAATGTCTGCCAGCTTTATTTAGCATATAGTTCTGTGTATGTGTTTTTGCTTTTTCATGGAATCTATACTTTGCTCCCTGTATATCTTTGTCAATTTCTGTGCTAGTTTATATTGTTTCATTTATAGTAACTATATATTTTAACAGCAGATGGGGCAATATTTTCTTGAATGTACTTGCTAATATTTTTTCACATGAGCTGTACAATTAGGTTTTCATATTCCACAAAAATTCTGTTGAGATTTTATTTGAGAATATTTTGAATTTCTGGGTACATTGTGAGAGGGTTAATTTTCACTCAGGTCAATTTAATACTGTGTCTTCTGAGGGTAGTGATCGTGTCTGTTTAGTTTATAATTTATCCCCATTGCCTAAAATAGTGTAGGCATGCAAAAAAGCATTTTATATGTGAATAAATAAATATATGTGTAATCTTTCTTTATAACTGATATACTATTCACTGCAATAAAAATATAATACCATTTTGTAGACCAAGGCCCATGGTGACAAAAACATCTTCCATCATTAATGCATTTTCTCCTTAAATTCAGAAAAATCTCAATTAGGCAGGAAAATATAAATTGCTTTGTGTATGTATGTGAACATACATTTATGGCAGCTTGTGCTCAGTATAATATAAAAGGACATATTTTGTTTTATTTGAACATATACTGCTAATTACATGATTTGGACTAATGCCAGTAGTAATAATAAAATTACTAAAAATGTTAACTGTATGCTCCTTTGTGAATTTAACATTTAAGTAATTGGTTTAATGAAGGCAAGAATCTGTCATATATTTCATATTGTTACTTCAATAGAGATGTGTTTCTGTTTTTAAGAATTTAGTTAGCTTTGGCTCTGCAAATGAATAGTTCTTTATTTCATCCAAAATGCTGGAGGAGACTTTTTCTTGCTCCTCTTTTCACTTTGTAAACAGATTTCTTCATGGTACCACTCTTACTCTAAACTCTTCTGTATTCTCACTACCTTTTTCTAAGGGTGAGAAACATGGAGTTGCCTGGCCTTCATGTTGTGCCTCTGAATTCTGCAGTCAAATGCTCTACCATTGAGCAATATTGCCTCTGTGCCTCTGAATTCTGGCTATAAGAACAAAAGTATTTCATTTGGTACCTTTGACAGGCTTCTGATTTAACAAGTGAAATATTCCAAACTTATAGTTATTTATACTCTCTTTATCCAAGATAGCCTGCCCCAAAGCTGTAAAGATAATAAAATAAATTAGAAAACTTTAGGGACAGATGAATTCCCTTTCTCATATTATCTCAGTTGCTGTCTGTTAATATTTGGGAGACAATTACTAACTTATATTTTTTCTTTTTTTTTTTTTAAAGATTTTATTTATTTATTTGACAGACAGAAATCACAAGGAGGCAGAGAGGCAAGGCAGAGAGAAAGGAGGAAGCAGGTTCCCCGCTGAGCAGAGAGCCTGATGCGGGGCTCGATCCCAGGACCCTGGGATCATGACCTGAGCCAAAGGCAGAGGTTTTAACCCACTGAGCCACCCAGGCACCCCATAACTTCATATTTTTTCTAAGTGAAGGAAGTGTATGTGCATTTCCCTTTTTTGATCTACACATTGCTCATGGAGTAAATGCTTTGATAAAAAAGCTGTGAGGGAGAATATAATTTATTATAGTATCAGTTTTCCTGTATAAATATTTTTGAATATGTTCATAAGTTAAGCTCATAGTTCTTGATTTTATTTCAACCAATGCAGGAAGGTCTGAGAGGCTTAACTGTGTAAATTTCTTTTGCTTGTATTGTATTGTACAGGATACCAACTTAAATCTTTTCCACTATTTATTTTAAAATGTTGGAAATAGTTTTGGTCATGTATTTTAGACAGACAAAATAATTCAGATAGCACTTTACTATTTAACAGCTATTTGCACATACGTTAAAGATGACATGAGATAAAAGTAGGCAAAATCTTTTCCAATAGATTAAGAACCAGTTTAATAGAGCTTTCCTAAATATGCTTCATATTAAGTTTTTAAAAATATGAGCTACTGGGGGAGGAGTCAAGATGGCAGAGAAGTAGCAGACTGAGACTACATCTGGTAGCAGGAGATCAGCTCAATAGCTTATCTAAACATTGCAAACATCTACAAATCCAACAGGAGATCGAAGAGAAGAAGAACAGCAATTCTAGAAACAGAAAATCAAACACTTTCTGAAAGGTAGGACTGGCCGAGAAGTGAATCCAAAGCGACGGGAAGATAGACCGCGGGGGGAGGGGCCGGCTCCCGGCAAGTGGCGGAGCAACGGAGCACAAAATCAGGAATTTAAAAGTCTGTTCCACTGAGGGACATTGCTCTAGAGGCTAAACCGAGGTGAAGCCCACGCGGGGTCAGCGTGGCCCCAGATCCCGCAGAGTCACAGAAGGATCGGGGGTGTCAGAGTGTTGCAGAGCTCGCAGGTGTTAGAACGGAGACGCTGGCTACAGAGACAGAGCAGCAGACTGAACTCTCAGCTCGGGGTTACCTTGAACTGGTCACAGGCTCGGTGAGCTCAGAGTGCGGCTGGAGGCTGGGGATACGGGAGTGACTGGGTGCTGTCCTCTGGGGGCACACTGAGGAGTGGGGCCCTGGGCTCTCGGCTCCTCTGGGCCGGAGACTGGGAGGCCGCCATTTTCATTTCTGTCCTCCAGAACTCCAAGGAAAGTGTTCAGGGAACAAAAGCTCCCAAAAGCGAACCCGAGCAGATTACTTAGTCCTGCCCAGGTAAGGGCGGTGCAATTCTGCCTCGGGCAAAGACACTTGAGAGTCACTACAACAGGCCCCTCCCCCAGAAGATCAACAAAATATCCAGCCAGGACAAAGTTCATCTATCAAGGAAAGCAGGTTCAATACCTAGGACAGCAGCGGAATTCCAGAGGAGGAGAAAGCAAAGCACGGAACTCATGGCTTCCTCCCCATGATTCTTAAGCCTTGCGGTTAATTCAATTTTTTTTTCAATTTTTTTTTTCTTCTACTGAATGTTTTAAAACTTTTACCCTTTTCTTTTCCAACGTTTTTTGACTAGTTTATCTAAAATACGTATTTTAACTTTCTTTTTTATATTTTTTCTTTATTAGTTTTCTTGTTTTAATTTTTTCTTTTTTTTTTTTCTAAACCTCTTTTTATCCCCTTTCTCCCGCCCACAATTTGGGGTCTCTTCTGATTTGGTTACAGCGCATTTTTCTGAGGTCTTTGCCACCCTTTTAGTATTTTATTTGATCCTTCATATCCTCTTATCTGGACAAAATGACAAGGCTGAAAAAATCACCACAAACAAAAGAACAAGAGGCAGTACTGAAGGCTAGGGACCTAATCAACACAGACATTGGTAATATGTCAGATCAGGAGTTCAGCATGATGATTCTGAAGATTCTAGAAGGGCCCGAAAAAGGCATTGAAGATATTAGAGAAACCCTCTCTGGAGATATAAAAGCCCTTTCTGGAGAAATAAAAGAACTAAAATCTAAACAAGTTGAAATCAAAAAAGCTATTAATGAGGTGCAATCAAAAATGGAGGCTCTCGGGGCACCTGGGTGGCTCAGTGGGTTAAAGCCTCTGCCTTCGGCTCAGGTCATGAGCCCAGGGTCCTGGGATCAAGCCTCACATCGGGCTCTCTGCTCAGCAGGGAGCCTGCTTCCTCCTCTCTCTCTGCCTGCCTCTCTGCCTACTTGTGATCTCTGTCTGTAAAATAAATAAATAAGATCTTTAAAAAAAAATGGAGGCTCTCACTGCTAGGATAAATGAGGCAGAAGAAAGAATTAGTGATATAGAAGACCAAATGACAGAGAATAAAGAAGCTGAGCAAAAGAGGGACCAACAGCTACTGGGCCACGAGGGGAGACTTCGAGAGAAAAGTGACACCATAAGATGAAACAACATTAGAATAATTGGGATTCCAAAAGAAGAAGAAAGAGAGAGGGGAGCAGAAGGTCTATTGGAGAGAATTATTGGAGAGAATTTCCCTAATATGGCAAAGGGAACAAGCATCAAAATCCAGGAGATGCAGAGAACCCCCCTCGAAATCAACAAGAATAAGCCCACACCCCGTCACCTAATAGTAAAATTTACAAGTCTTAGTGACATAGACAAAATCCTGAAAGCAGCCCGGGAAAAGAAGTCTGTAACATACAATGGTAAAATATTAGATTGGCAGCAGACTTATCCACAGAGACCTGGCAGGCCAGAAAGTGCTGGCATGATATATTCAGAGCACTAAACGAGAAAAACATGCAGCCAAGAATACTATACCCAGCTAGGCTATCACTGAAAATAGAAGGAGAGATAAAAAGCATCCAGGACAAACAAAAACTGAAAGAATTTGCAAACACCAAACCAGCCCTACAGGAAATACTGAAAGAGGTCCTCTAAGCAAAGAGAGAGCCTAAAAGTAGTAGATTAGAAAGGTACAGAGACAATATACAGTAACAGTCACCTTACAGGCAATACAATGGCACTAAATTCATATCTCTCAATAGTTACCCTGAATGTTAATGGGCCAAATGCCCCAATCAAAAGACACAGGGTATCAGAATGGATAAAAAAATAAAACCCATCTATATGTTGCCTACAAGAAACACATTTTAGATGCGAAGACACCTCCAGATTTAAAGTGAGGGGGTGGAAAACAATTTACCATGCTAATGGGCATCAGAAGAAAGCTGGAGTGGCAATCCTTAGATCAATTAGATTTTAAGCCAGAGACTATAATAAGAGATGAGGAAGGACACTATATCCTACTCAAAGGGTCTGTCCAACAAGAAGATCTAACAATTTTCAATATCTATGCCCCTAACGTGGGAGCAGCCAACTATATCAACCAAGTAATAACAAAATCAAAGAAACACATCAACAATAATACAATAATAGTAGGGGACTTTAACACTCCCCTCACTGAAATGGACAGCTCATCCAAGGAAAAGATCAACAAGGAAATAAAGGCCTTAAATAACACTCTGGACCGTATGGACATCACAGATATATTCAGAACATTTCATCCCAAAGCAACAGAATACACATTCTTCTCTAGTGCACATGGAACCTTCTCCAGAATAGATCACATCCTGGGTCACAAATCAGGTCTCAACCAGTATCAAAAGATTAGGATCATTCCCTGCATATTTTCAGACCACAATGCTCTGAAGCTAGAACTCAATCACAAGAGGAAAGCTGGAAAAAACCCAAATACATGAAGACTAAACAGCATCCTTCTAAAGAAGGAATGGGTCAACCAGGAAATTAAAGAAGAATTGAAAAAATTCATGAAACAAATGATAACGAAAACACAACGGTTCAAAATCTGTGGGACACAGCAAAGGCAGGCCTGAGAGGAAAATATATAGCAGTACAAGCCTTTCTCAAGAAACAAGAAAGGTCTCAAGCACACAACCTAACCCTACACGTAAAGGAGCTGGAGAAAGAACAAGAAAGAAACCCTACACCCAGCAAGAGAAGAGAAATCATAAAGATCAGAGCAGAAATCAATGAACTAGGAACCAAAAAAACAATAGAAAAAATCAGTGAAACGAGGAGCTGGTTCTTTAAAGGAATCAATAAGATTGATAAACCCCTGGCCAGATTTATCAAAAAGCAAAGAGAAAGGAACCAAATAAATAAAATCATGAATGAAAGAGGAGAGATCACAACTAAAACCAAAGAAATATAGACAATTATTAGAACATACTATGAGCAAATCTATGCCAACAAATTTGACAATCTGGAAGAAATGGATGCATTCCTAGAGACATATAAACTACCACAACTGAACCAGGAAGAAATAGAAAATCTGAACAGGCCCATAACCAGAAAGGAGATGGAAACAGTCATCAAAAATCTCCAAACAAACAAAAGCCCAGGGCCTGACGGCTTCCCAGGGGAATTCTACCAAACATTTAAAGAAGAACTAATTCCTATTCTCCTGAAACTGTTCCAAAAAATAGAAATGGAAGGAAAACTTCCAAACTCATTTTATGAGGCCAAAATCACCTTGATCCCAAAACCAGACAAAGACCCCTCCAAGATGGAGAATTACAGTCCAATACCCTTGATGAACACAGATGCAAAAATTCTCACCAAAATACTAGCCAATAGGATTGAACAGTACATTAAAAGGATTATTCACCACGACCAAATGGGATTTATTCCAGGGCGGCAGGAATGTCCATTATCACCACTGCTATTCAACATAGTACTAGAAGTCCTAGCCTCAGCAATCAGACAACAAAAGGAAATTAAAGGCATCCAAATCGGCAAAGAAGAAGTCAAACTATCACTCTTCGCAGATGATATGATACTATATGTGGAAAACCCAAAAGACTCCACTCCAAAACTGCTAGAACTTGTACAGGAATTCAGTAAAGTGTCAGGATATAAAATCAATGCACAGAAATCAGTTGCATTTCTGTACACCAACAAGACAGAAGAAAGAGAAATTAAGGAGTCAATTCCATTTACAATGGCATCCAAAATTATAAGATACCTAGGAATAAATCTAACCAAAGAGGCTAAGAAACTATATGCAGAAAACTATAAAGTACTCATGAAAGAAATTGAGGAAGACAAAAAGAAATGGAAAAATGTTCCATGCTCCTGGATTGGAAGGATAAATATTGTGAAAATGTCCATGCTTCCTAAAGTAATCTACACATTTAATGCAATCCCTATCAAAATACCATCCATTTTTTTCAAAGAAATGGAACAAATAATCCTAAAATTTATATGGAACCAGAAAAGACCTCGAATAGCCAAAGGAATATTGAAGAGCAAAGCCAAAGTTGGTGGCATCACAATTCCGGACTTCAAGCTCTATTATAAAGTTGTCATCTTCAAGACAGCATGGTACTGGCACAAAAACAGACACATAGATCAATGGAACAGAATAGAGAGCCCAGAAATAGACCCTCAACTCTATGGTCAACTAATCTTTGACAAAGCAGGAAAGAATGTCCAATGGAAAAAAGACAGCCTCTTCAGTAAATGGTGCTGGGAAAATTGAACAGCCACATGCAGAAAAATGAAATCGGACCACTTCCTTACACCACACACGAAAATAGACGCAAAATAGATGAAGGACCTCAATGTGAGAAAGGAATCCATCAAAATCCTTGAGGAGAACGCAGCAGCAATCTCTTCGACCTCAGCCGCAGCAACATCTTCCTAGGAACAACGGCAAAGGCAAGGGAAGCAAGGGCAAAAATGAACTATTGGGATTTCATCAAGATCAAAAGCTTTTGCACAGCAAAGGAAACAGTTAACAAAACCAAAAGACAACTGACAGAATGGGAGAAGATATTTGCAAACGACGTATCAGATAAAGGACTAGTATCCAAATCTATAAGGAACTTAGTAAACTCAACACCCAAAGAGCAAACAATCCAATCAAGAAATGGGCAGAGAATATGAACAGACCTTTCTGCAAAGAAGACATCCAGATGGCCAACAGACACATGAAAAAGTGCTCCACGTCACTCGGCATCAGGGAAATACAAATCAAAACCACAATGAGATATCACCTCACACCAGTCAGAGTGGCTAAAATTAACAAGTCCGGAAATGACAGATGCTGGCGAGGATGCGGAGAAAGGGGAACCCTCCTACACTGTTGGTGGGAATGCAAGCTGGTGCAACCGCTCTGGAAAACAGTATGGAGGTTCCTCAAAATGTTGAAAATAGAACTACCCTATGACCCAGCAGTTGCACTACTGGGTATTTACCCTAAAGATACAAACGTAGTGATCCGAAGGGGCACGTGCACCCAAATGTTTATAGCAGCAATGTCTACAATAGCCAAACTATGGAAAGAACCTAGATGTCCATCAACAGATGAATGGATAAAGAAGAGTGGTATATATACACAATGGAATACTATGCAGCCATCAAAAGAAATGAAATCTTGCCATTTGCGATATTGTGGATGGAACTAGAGCGTATCTTGCTTAGTGAAATAAGTCTATTGGAGAAAGTCAACTATCATATGATCACCCTGATATGAAGATATGGAGATGCAGCATGGGGTTTAGGGGGATAGGAGAAGAATAAATGAAACAAGATGGGATTGGGAGGGAGACAAACCATAAGTGACTCTTAAGCTCACAAAACAAACAGGTTTGCTGGGGGGAGGTGGGGTTGGGAGAGGGGGAGGGGGTTATGGACATTGGGGAGGTTATGTGCTATGGTGAGTGCTGTGAAGTGTGTAAACCTGGCGATTCACAGAGCTGTACCCCTGGGGTAAAAATACATTGTATGCTTATAAAAAATAAGAAATAAAAAAAAAAAAAAACGGAAAAAAGGAAAAAAAATATGAGCTACCTTAATCAATTTGAGATTATTCTATTTATCTTTTTTAAACTAATTTTTTCATTAATCATACAGTTAATGTTTATTAGGTCATTAAATCTTCTCATTAAGTCCTTATTGATAGCTGCATAATAGTTCATTTTGTGATTATATAGGGAATCATTTAGCCATTCTCCTTATGGACTGAGCTATGTCCCATCCCCCCCACCCTGCTACCCTGCCCCAGTATGCTGAAGGTCTAACACCCAGTGTGGCTGTATTTTGAGATGGGGCCTTTAAGGAAATAATTAAGTTTAACTTGAGGTCCTAAGAGTGGGAACCTAATTTAGTAGGACTACATGTTTTTATGAGGAAGAAAAACCAGAAACTATTCTCTTTCCACAGGGGAAAGGCAATGTGAGGACACAGTGAGAAAGCAACATGCAAGCTAAGGAGAGAGTCTCACCAGAAGCCAACCCTGGTTGCACCTTGATCTTAAACTTCCAGTCTCCAGAACTGTGAGAAATAAATTTCTCTATTTGTCTTAACAAAATGCCAAATCTATGGTAACTTGTTATGGTAGCCCAAGCAGATTAAGACATCCTGCTGTGAACATTTAATTTATCTTATATGTTTTACTATTACTATTTTACTATTTACTATTCTTTATGTTTTACTATTTTATTGATATAACTGGAATTCTTTAGGTACAGGCATCTCTTATTTTTTTCTGGTCAAATCAATATGTGGAAATACTGAACCAAAGCCAAGAGAAATTTATTTTTTAGAAATTTTTTTGTCCAGAAATGTTTTATTTAAGTTTATACTGCCATCAGTTGCATAAGAGCCTCTCTTTCATCACAGGCTTGCCAAAACTACATTTTTTTTAAAACAACAAATTTATTTCTGAAGGAAAAAGTAAAAGACCTTTTTTCTCATTACAATTCACGTTTTTTTGATTGTTTTTGAATTTGATAATCTTTACATGTTTATGGATTATTCCTTATTTCTTCTGTACTGAATTGTCTTTCATTTTCCTTTCCCCATTTTTCTGGTTGTGCATACTTTTGAATACTAAGAATAAAATCTGTGAAGTTATACTCTAAGAAATTTCTTCTCTTTTTACTTCTTAACACAATTTAGAGCTTAAAAAAAAGCTGTATCTAAGTTGTATTTCCATTAGACATTTAAGATACCCATTTATTAACCTATTCTTCAATGAATATTTATTTAATGCCGTCTATGTGCTGGCAGTACCCTGTGTTCTAGTATTAGATCACTGAACAAAATAACTGTCTTTATCTTCTGAAGTTTATATTCTTGTAAAGAAGCAACAGAAAGCAATTAGTGTGTGTCAGATGGTGTAAAGATCTTAAAACTGAGTAAAGGGTAAAGGGAGGGTGAAGAATGGGTGGGGTGGTTGCTCTTTTACAAAATGTGTCAGAAAGGCCTCTGACAAAGTGACTTTTAGATCAGGGAAAACTTGAGAGTGGGCCACACAACTGTCTGGAGGAAAAGCTTTCCAAGGAGTGGGAGATACAAATGCAAAGGGCTTGAAGCCAGTATGTTCTTGTATGGTGTCAGTTCTTAAAAAGTATGTATTGTTGCTAATATTTCCTTTTTAAGAGTCTGCATATTCTATTAATTATTTAATAATGGGTGACTCCTCACTGAAGTACTAAAATGGTTCAAATTAAAGTTACTAGTCTGAATTCTCTTTGGTTAATTGCTCTACTGCTATTTTTTTTTTAAGATTTTATTTATTTATTTGACAGAGAGAGAGATCACAAGTAGGCAGAGAGGCAGGCAGAGAGGAGGAAGCAGGCTCCCTGCGGAGCAGAGAGCCCGATGTGGTGCTCGATCCCTGGACCCTGAGATCATGACCTGAGCCGAAGGCAGCGGCTTAATCCACTGAGCCACCCAGGCGCCCCTCAACTGCTATTTTTGAGCTAGGCAATTTTGTAAACACTTAAATGTATCAGTGAACAAACAGATACAACTTTCACACTTTTTGATTATTATTGTATGCTATTGGTATGTTGAAATGGTGGTGGAAGCCACTGCATGAGTTTGTATAGTACTTAAGATCTTTATGGCAGCATTTCAAGCATGGGTTCCACGAATGCTATTTGAGAGATTTTAACATCTTTTGAAGAAAATATTTTGTCAAATAGATTTTGGAAATGCTATGCATCATTTCCTTCTATGAAGAGCTTTCCCAATAAAGAATTGCAATAAGTTAGTCAGAGAAAGACAAATACTGTGTGATTTCAGTTGTATGTGGTATTTAAGAAGCAAAACAAATGGGCAAAGGAAGAAAAAAAGAGAGAAAGAGACAAATCAAGAAACTATAGAGAACAAATTGATGCTTACCAGGGAGGTAGCTGGGAGGATGGGTGAAATAGAGGATGAGGATTAAGGAGTATACTTGTGATGAGCCCAGGGTGATATATGGAATTGTTGAATCACTATATTTATACCTGGAACTAATAATAATACTCTACATCAGCTATACTGGAACTTAAAAAAAAAAAAAAGAATTGCAAATGCAAAGGCCTTAAAGATAATGTGTGCTTGTATTAGCATAATAATAGCTGTGTAAATTTCCAAAAAATATTTTATTTTTCTGTTGAATATTTATTCACATGATATGGGAAAGCATCTGTGAAACACTAGATTTGATTGTTAGATAAGTACATTGAACTTCACTTTCTCCCCTGGAAGTTAGACAAGTATTATATTATGAGGTAAACTACTTTCCCAAATCATAGATTAATCATAATCAAATTATCTTTTTATAGTAGTTCTTAATTAAACCCAGGTATAATAAATTCACAGTAACAAAATACCAAGATCCTGTATTTCCTTACCAGAAATCTCTGATTTCGATTTGCATGTACAACATCAACAAAAAATCCTTCCTTTGTATAGGAGATAAGCTTACTTAATGTCTTCAATTCTTGGCAATCATTCTTTTTCTTCTAGTGCCTTGGAAGCTTTTTAACTTTCTCTAAAAAAGGAATCATGTATTTTATTTTTCAGTGAGCTTAATTGATATTTGTCCTATACATCTGAATTTTCATTCAGTTAAGTAATGAAACTGGAGATAATTTCAGTCTCAGAATTCTAATATCCCAGTATATTGGGGAGGGAAGGAGAAAAAGGTGGTTGCTTTTTCCTGGAAGAGGAGGTTAGATGTCCTCTCCTAGGGAAAGTATTTAGTACATTCAATCTGGTCGGTTTTATTAGAGAAGTTAATACTTAGAAACAAAAGCATTATGCTTTTGGATTTTCTCTTTGACCACCTATTGTCCTGTGCTTATGTTTGCCCATTTCATTAAATACCTAGTAGTAATCTCAACTTTAAAAGGCATTCTAACTTGGGCACCTGGGTGGCTCAGTGGGTTAAGCCTCTGCCTTCGGCTCAGGTCATGATCCCAGGGTTCTGGGATTGAGCCCCACATCGGGCTCTCTGCTCCGTGGGGAGCCTGCTTCCTCCTCTCCCTCTGCCTGCCTCTCTGCCTGCCTCTCTGCCTGCCTCTCTGCCTACTTGTGATCTCTGTCTGTCAAATAAATAAATAAATAATCTTTAAAAAAAAATAAAAGGCATTCTAACTAAAAAGGTTTTATTTCTCAATGCTGTTTATTTTCTCATTTATTTTCTCTACTTGTAATTATTTTGATCAGTTCTTTGGTTTAGATATGTCTTTGAATTTTTTTTTTCAAGAAACTATATGTGAAGAGTGTATTTCCTATAATTCCTTAAGTACTTGCATGCCTGAGCATTTCATTCACTTACTTTCAAGTGAGACTATTAAATAAGCTTGGATGGGTTAATTTTTAAATTGAAATATTTTCCCTTTGAAACTAAATTTAGGATTTTTCTTTATTTTTGAAATTAGAAAATAAAAAAAAGATATGTTTATTGTTGGTCTCTTTTCCTTAATTTTGCTTGGTACAAGGCAGTGTCTTTCATCTGAAAAATTACTCAGCTCGTTAGAATTTAACTGTATTATTTCTTTTTCTTTTTTTTTTTTAAGGATTTTATTTATTTGAAAGAGAGTGCATGTGTGAGCAAGGGTGAGAGAAGGTGAGCGAGGGGAGGGGTAGAGAATCTCAAGCTAGCCCCGTGCTGAATGGATGTGCGACATGGAGCTTGATCTCATGACCCTGAGGTTATGACCTAAGCTGAAACCTAGAGTTGGTCACTTAACCCTCTGAGCCACCCAGAGGCCCCTAATTGTATTATTTCTTATTGCATATTTTCTACCTCTTTTTTTTTTTTTTCAGTCCCTTTAGTATTGGTATAGCCTATCTTTTGGTTACAGTTTCCTGTTTCAGTTTTATACTTCAGTTATGTTATACTTCAGTTACTGAAGTATAACAAACCACCTCCAAACTTATTTGTGTAAGTACAATTTTTTAAGGTACCATGAAGAGATTTTCATTTTATTAGTGCACACATTTGGTCTAGCTTCAACACAGCTGCATTCACTGTTAAAAAACAAAAACGTGCAGTCTTTCTTTGATATAAATACTTTTTTCGCCCCTATGCCATGGAGTTCTTTCTTTTTCTTTTTCTCTTTCTTTTTCTCTGTTTTAGTAGTTTCCACTTCCAGAGTGGAGCCCAGTACAGGCTTTGATTGAGTTCAGGAAACCTGAGCCAGATGCTTAACTGACTGAGCCACCCAGTTGTCCCTGTTTGTTTTTTTCAATACTCACATATCTTTAGTATCAGCTCTAACTGGACAAGCATTTTCACCTCTCTTTGTTGTATATAAACTAAGCTACCAGGAGCCACCCTGAGCTTTTCATTGAAATTCCATGGTCACATCCCGATTCTTGCTGCTTTGGTGACCAATAAGGAGGACTCTAACCTTGCATTGCCATGGGCTTGTGTAGCAACCCTGTGAATTTAGGCTTTGTGCTGCTACCTACAAAAAACTATTTTTAGACTAGGGCAAAGTGCTACAAAAAAGGATTAGAGAAAGGTACTATTAGCCTACCTATGAGTGAGCTTGAATGAGAACTGTTGCTTCTCTTTTATAGTTACTTAAAAGTAACTATTTTGGAACTTTGTGTTTGGTAGAAGTTTAGCAGACATTTTCTGTCCTCTCCTCTTCCTCCTGTGTTTTTCCTAATACACCCTATGCTAGACTTTGCTAGACTATGCAGACCGTACTATTAGTAAGGGTTATGTCCACTAGTGAGTGAGAGAATAGTCTTCACATGATGAAGAAAAGTGTGTCTTCTTCACATATATATAGGTGAATTGAAGGAAATAGGACTAAATGCCCAGAGCCATTTCTTTTAAATGTATGTATTTACTATGTATACTTATATACCTTGTATACTAGCATGTATTAGAAGTTTGTAGAGCAGAGCTGATATTATAAATGGCTGAAGAGTTGATTACTGCTCACTGTGATTTGGGAACAGTGACTTCTTTTAAATATCTCTCTTCCTGACCTGTCATTGTCTTCAATTTCAATTATTATAGCATTGAACTTTCTTTTATTATATTTCTCATGCTGGAGTTGGCTGACTCTTAGGAGTTTATTCTTGGGGATTTTTTAAGTTTTCCCTTCAAGTGATTTTATATTTGTGTTTTAATTTTGATGATAATCTTAAAAATTATATAAACATATTCTGGATCACCTGACTGAAGCAGGAAAAAATCATTAGAACAAATTTGTGATGAAGTTGTGTATCATTGTATCCTGAAGAATAAATTTTTGATAAAGAATGTGATATTACCAGTAGGTAGAAAATTTGACTTAAATCAGACATTGTAATATACATTGATCCAATAAATCATTTACTCATTTATTTGATACTATTCATTAAATGCTCAGGAGAAATAAAAGCAAATGTTTGTTTTCTCTTGTCAAGTAGGCAGACATTAAACAAATGATTATTACATATTTAATTATATCTGTCTTAGCATATTTATAGAAGTTTAAGCTTATTGAAATTCACTAACAGATATTAATACTTTAGAAGACCATTACAGGATAAATTGATCACTACAGAATTGTAAAGAGTACCTAAATTAATACATTTAATTGAATTTCCTTCTAGGGTACTAATACTGTGTCTTAAAATGATAAAACAATTTACTGACTTAGTTTCACTCAGGTGAATATAAGCATTGTACTAAACTTTTGCAGTTGTACTAAACTTTTGAGCTAGTTGTCTGTTTAGGTGTGTGTGATGCTTCATAACTATATTTAGTAATTAGTATAATGCATGACCATAGATGAAACTAATAATAGGAATGTTTTATTTCTCCAAATAATTATGAGTACTGAGGAAAATGATTTATTTTTCATATTTTCTACTTAAATTTAATCTTACTTGTCTTTTTAAAAATTTTCTGCTAGGTTTACTCTTTTTAAGTTTTTATTTAAATTCTAGTTAGTTAACATACAGTGTGATATTAGTTTCAGGTATACTATATAGGGATTCAACACTTCATACAACACCTGGCGCTTATCCCAACAAATGTACTCCTTAAGCTCTATCAGCTACTTAACTTCCCCTCTGGTAACCATTTATTTGTTCTCTATAGTTACAAGTCTGTTTCTTTGCTTTCCTCTCTCTTTTTTTCGGTTTGCTCATTTGTTCAGTTTCTTAAAGTTCACATGTGGGTGAAATCATATGCTATTTATCATTTTGTGACTGATTTATTTTGCTTAGTGGGATACTCTTTCCCTCCATGCATGTTGTTGCAAATGGCAATATTTCATTTTTTATGGCTGAATAATATTCCACTGCATATATATACACACACACACACACACACACATATATATATATATATATATATATATATACACACACCACCTTCTTTATCCACTCATCAGTTGATGGTCAGTCAGGTGGTTTCTGTATTTTAGCTATTATAAATAATGTTGCTATAAACACTGGGGTGCATCCAGTGCAAAGGGGTGTATCCCTTTGAGTTAGTATTTTTATATTCTTTGGGTAAGTATCTACTACTTCATTTGCTGATCATAGGGTATCTATTTTTAACTTTTTGAGGAACCTCCATATTGTTTTGCAGATTTGCATTCCCACCAAAAGTGCAAGAGCATTGGTTCCTCTTTCTCCACATTCTTGTCAAAGAGGTGAAAACTTAAAACACTGAAGATGAAAATAATAAATTTAGAAGATATATTAGCTGGAAAATTGATGAGCATATGGTATTGAATAAATTACTAAAAAGAGATAAGAATAATTAATCATAGTGGAGGTATAAATAGAAAAATATTAATTTTTAAGACAACATTTATTTTGACTCATACTATAAATACCTATGGGAAATGAATAAATAGAAGAGTTGGAGAGACATAAATAGAAAATATTTTCCACTTATAAGCATGTAGGTAAATACGCAAAAAGGATTGATTCATTAAATTTATCATTTTTTATGAATTTTCAATTTTTTAATAAACATATAATGTATTACTAGCCCTAGGGGTACAGGTCTTTGAATCACAAGGTTTACACACTTCACAGCACTCACCATAGCGCATAACCTCCCCAATGTCCATAACCCTACCACCCTCTCCCGACCCCCCTTCCCCCAGCAACCCTCAGTTTGTTTTGTGACATTAAGAGTCTCTTATGGTTTGTCTCCCTCCCTATCCCATCTTGTTTCATTTATTTTTCTACCTCACAAGCCCCCCACATTGTGTCTCCACTTCCTCATATCAGGGAGATCATATGGTAGTTGTCTTTCTCCAATTGACTTATTTCGCTAAGCATAATACCCTCTAGTTCCATCCACGTTGTCGCAAATGGCAAGATTTCATTTCTTTTGATGGCTGCATAGTATTCCATTGTATGTATATACCACCTCTTCTTTATCTATTGATCTGTTGATGGACATCTAGGTTCTTTCCATTATTGGCTATTTCAAAATAGCCAATAGTTTGGCTATTGTGGACGTTGCTGCTATTAACATTCGGGTATACATGCCCCTTCGGATCACTACGTTTGTATCTTTAAGGTAAATACACAGTAGTGCAATTGCTGGGTTGTGTGGTAGCTCTATTTTCAACTTTTTGAGGAACCTCCATGCTGTTTTCCAGAGTGGTTGCACCAGCTTGCATTCCCACCAACAGTGTAGGAGGGTTCCCCTTTCTCTGTATCCTCGCCAGCATCTGTCATTTCCTGACTTGTTAATTTTAGCCTTTCTGACTGGTGTGAGGTGGTATCTCATTGTGGTTTTGAATTGTATTTCCCTAATGCCAAGTGATGTGGAGCACTTTTTCATGTGTCTGTTGGCCATCTGGATGTCTTCTTTGCAGAAATGTCTGTTCATGTCCTCTGCCCATTTCTTGATTGGATCATTTGTTCTTTGGGTGTTGAGTTTGCTAAACTTTTTATAGATTTTGGATACTAGCCCTTTATCTGATATGTCGTTTGCAAATATCTTCTCCCATTCTGTCAGTTGTATTTTGGTTTTGTTAACTGTTTCCTTTGCTGTGCAAAAGCTTTTGATCTTGGTGAAATCCCAGTAGTTCATTTTTGCCCTTTTTTCCCCTTGCCTTTGGTGATGTTCCTAGGAAGAAGTTGCTGTGGCTGAGGTCAAAGAGATTGCTGCCTGTGTTCTCAAGAATTTTGATGGATTCCTGTCTCACATTGAGGTCCTTCATCCATTTTGAGTCTATTTTTATGTGTGGTGTAAGGAAATGGCCCAGTTTCATTTTTCTGCATGTGGCTGTCCAATTTTCCCAGCACCATTTATTGAAGAGGCTGTCTTTTTTCCATTGGACATTCTTTCCTGTTTTGTTGAAGATTAGTTGACGATAGAGTTAAGGGTCTATTTCTGGGCTCTCTATTCTGCTCCATTGATGTATGTGGCTGTTTTGTGCCACACCATACTGTCTTGATGATAACAGCTTTGTAATAGAGCTTGAAGTCTGGAATTTGTGATGCTTCCAACTTTGGCTTTCTTTTTCAATATTCCTTTGGCTATTCAAGGTCTTTTCTGGATCTATATAAATTTTAGGATTACTTGTTCCATTTCTTTGAAAAAATGTATGGGGTTTTGATAGGGATTGATTGCATTAAATGTGTAGATTGCTTTAGGTGGCATAGACATTTTCACAATATTTGTTCTTTGAATCTATGAGCGAGGAACATTTTTCCGTTTTTTTTGTGTCTTCCTCACTTTTTTTCATGAGTACTTTATAGTTTTCTGAGTATAGATTCTTTGCCTCTTTGGTTAGGTTTATGGTTTGGGATACAGCTGTTAATGGGATTGACTCCTTAATTTCTCTTTCTTCTGCCTTGTTGTTGGTGTAAAGAAATGCAGCTGATTTCTGTGCATTGATTTTATATCCTGACACTTTACTGAATTCCTGTACAAGTTTTAGCAGATTTGGAGTGGAGTCTTTTGGGTTTTCCACATATAGGATCATATCATCTGCAAAGAGTGATAGTTTGACTTCTTCTTTGCTGATTTGGATGCCTTTAATTTCTTTTTGTTGTCTGATTGCTGAGGCAAGAACTTCTAGTACTATGTTGAATAGCAGTGGTGATAATGGACATCCCTGCCATGATCCTGACCTTAGCGGAAAAGCTCTCAGTTTTTCTCCTTTGAGAATGATATTGGTGGTGGGTTTTTCATAGATGACTTTTATGATATTGAGGTATGTGCCCTCTATCCCTAGACTTCGAAGGGTTTTGATCAGGAAGGGATGCTGTACCTTGTCAAATGCTTTTTCAGCATCTGTTGAGAGTATCATGTGGTTCTTGTTCTTTCTTTTATTAATGTATTGTATTACATTGATTGATTTGTGGATGTTGAACCAACCTTGCACGCAGGAATAAATCCCACTTGGTCATGGTGAATAATCCTTTTAATGTACTGTTGAATCCTATTGGCTACTATTTTGGTTTTGCATCTGTGTTCATCAAGGATATTGGTCTATAATTCTCTTTTTTGATGGGATCCTTGTCTCATTTTGGGATCAGGGTGATGCTGGCCACATAAAATGAGTTTGGAAGTTTTCCTTCCATTTCTATTTTTGGAACAATTTCAGGAGAATAGGAATTAATTCTTCTTTCAATGTTTGGTAGAATTCCCCTGGGAAGCCATCTGGCCCTGGGCTCTTTTTTGTTTGGAGTTTTTTGACGACTGTTTTGATCTCCTTACTGGTTATTGGTCTTTTCAGGTTTTCAGTTTCTTCCTGGTTCAGTTTTGGTTGTTTATATGTCTGTAGGAATGCATCCATTTCTTTCAGATTGTCAAATTTGCTGGCATATCGTTGCTCATAATATGTTCTTATAATTGTTTGTATTTCTTTGGTGTTGGTTGTGATCTCTCCTCTTTCATTCATAATTTTATTTATTGGGTTCCTTTCTCTTTTCATTTTGATAAGTGTAGCCAGGGTTTCTTCAATATTATTAATTCTTTCAAAGAACCAGCTCTTAGTTTCATTGATTTGTTCTATTGTATTGTTGTTGTTTGGTTTCTATTTCATTGATTTCTGCTCTGATCTTTATTATTTCTCTTCTCCTACTGGGTTTAGGCTTTCTTTGTTGTTCTTTCTCCAGCTCCTTTAGGTGTAGGGTTAGATTGTGTATTTGAGACATTTCTTGTTTCTTGAGAAAGACTTGTATCACTATATATTTTCTTCTCAGGACCGCCTTTGCTGTGTCCCACAGATTTTGAACTGTTGTGTTTTCATTATCATTTGTTTCCATGAATTTTTTCAACTCTTCTTTGATTTCCTGATTGACCCACTCATTCTTTAGAAGGATGCCCTTTAGCTTCCATGTGTTTGAGTTCTTTCCAAATTTCCTCTTGTGATTGAGTTCTAGCTTCAAAGCATTGTGGTCTGAAAATATGCCGGGAATGATCCCTATCTTTTGATACCAGTTGGGACCTGATTTATGACCCAGAATGTGATCTATTCTGGAGAATGTTCCATGTGCACTAGAGAAGAATGTGTATTCCGTTGTTTGGGGATGGAATGTTCTGAATATATCTGTGATGTCTATCTGGTCCAGTGTGTCATTTAAGGCCTTTATTTCCTTGTTGATCTTTTGCTTGGATGATCTGTCCATTTCAGTGAGGGGAGTGTTAAAGTCCCTACTACTATCATATTATTATTGATGTGTTTCTTTGATTTTGTTATTAATTAGTTTATTTAGTTGGCTCCTCCCATGTTAGCAGCATATTGAAAATTTTTAGATCTTCTTGTTGGACAGACCCTTTGAGTGTGATATAGTGCCCTTTCTCATTTCTTATTATAGCCTTTGGCTTAAAATCTAATTGATATGATATAAGGATTGCCACCCCAGCTTTCTTTTGATGCCCATTAGCATGGTAAATTGTTTTCGACCCCCTCACTTTAAATCTGGAGGTGTCTTTGCGTCTAAAATGAGTTTCTTGTAGGCAACATATAGATGGGTTTTTTTTTTAATCCATTCTGATACCCTGTGTCTTTTGATTGGGCCCATTTAGCCCATTAGCATTCAGGGTAACTGTTGATAGATATGAATTTAGTGCCATTGTATTGCCTGTAAGGTGACTGTTACTGTATATTGTCTCTGTTCCTTTCTGATCTACTCCTTTTAGGGTCTCTCTTTGCTTAGAGGACCCCTTACAATATTTCCTGTAGAGCTGGTTTGGTGTTTGCAAATTCTTTCAGTTTTTGTTTGTCCTGGAAGCTTTTGATCTCTCCTTCTATTTTCAATGATAGCCTAGCTGGATATAGTATTCTTGGCTGCATGTTTTTCTCATTTAATGCTCTGAATATATCATGCCAGTCCTTTGTGGCCTGCCAGGTCTCTATGGTTAATTACGCTGCCAATCTAATATTTTTACCCTTGTATTTTACAGACTTCTTTTTCTGGCCTGCTTTCAGGATTTTCTCTTTTTCACTAAGACTTGTAAATTTTACTATCAGTTGATGGGGTGTGGACCTATTTTTATTGATTTTGAGGGGCATTCTTTGCATCTCCTGGATTTTGATGCTTGTTTCCTTTGCCATATTAGGGAACTTCTCTCCAATAATTCTCTCCAATATATCTTCTGCTACCCGCTCTCTTACTTCTTCTTCTGCAATCCCAATTATTCTAATGTTGTTTCATCTTATGGTATCACTTATCTCTTGAATTCTCCCCTCGTGGTCCATTAATTGTTTGTCTTTCTTTTGCTCACCTTCTTTATTGTCTGTCATTTGTTCTTCTATATCACGAATTCTTTCTTCTGTCTTATTTATCCTAGCAGTAAGAGCCTCCATTTTTAAAAAAGATTTTATTTATTTATTTGGTAGACAGAGATCACAGGTAGGCAGAGAGTCAGGCAGAGAGAGAGGAAGGGAAGCAGGCTCCCTGCTGAGCAGAGCACCTGATTTAGGGCTCAATTCCAGGACCTTGGAATCATGACCTGAGCCGAAGGCAGCGGCTTTAGCCCACTGAGCCACCCAGGTGCCCCGAGTCTCCATTTTTTATTGCACCTCATCAATAGTTTTTTTATTTCAACTTGGTTAGATTTTAGTTCTTTTATTTTTCCAGAAAGGGCTTTTATTTCTCCAGACAGGGTTTCTCTAATATCTTCCATGCCTTTTTGAGCCCAGCTAGCACCTTTAGAATTGTTATTCTGAACTCTAGATCTGACATATTACCAATGTTCATATTGATTAGGTCCCTAGCCTTCAGTACTGCCTCTTGTTCTTTTTTTTTTTTTTTGTGGTGAGTTTTTCTGCCTTGTCATTTTATCCAGATAAGAATATATGAAGGAGTGAATAAAATACTAAAAGGATTGCAAAGACTCCAGGAAAATGTGCTTTAACCAAATCAGAGAAGACCCCAAATCATGGTGGGGAGAGAGGGGGTAAAAAGAAGTTCAGAAAAGAAAATTTAAAAAAAGAAAACAAATAAAAAATATAAAAAAGAAAAAAATGTATAAGATGGTGACTAGAACAGGGTCACCCTCTTAATTTGGGGAGTATTTTGGTCTCTTAGAAGAAACTACCTCCCAAATTTTAAAGAATGAAAAACATATATATAAGGACAAACACAATGAAGGGATCGAATGTGACTGTAAAGATAAATTTTTTTTTTTTAATTTCTAAAAAAGGAGGTGATAAGATAAGTTGATTGGGAGAATAAAGAAAAAGAAAGTGGAGATAATTTTCTCGGGCTGGAGACTAGAATAAGCCTGGTGCTAGATTTTAGGGTATATTTTGATCTATTAGAAGAAGTTGTATCCCAGATTTTTTAGAAGATAAAACCCTATGTGTATACAAAAAATAAAGTTAGATATAATGAAGGATAAAATATGACAATAATAATGAAGGTTCAAAAAAGATTTTTTTATGAAAGGTATTATTATGTTAAACTAGTTAAAAAACATTAAAAGAAGAAAGGTTAAAAGTTAAAAAATATTTAGCAGAAGAAAAAAAAATAAAATTAAAAAAAATTAACTTTGCAAGATTAAGAAAGCCATGAATTTCATGCTTTACTTTCTCCTCCTCTGGAATTCCGCTGTTCTCTTTGATCAGTGAGCTTAGTCTTGGCTGGATATTCTTGCTGATCTGAGGGAGGGGCCTGTTGTAGTGATTCTCAGTGTCTTTGTCAGAGGCAGAATTGCACTGCCCTTACCAGGGGCCAGGCTAAGTAATCCGCTGAGGTTCGCTTTTGGGAGCTTTTGTTCCCTGAATGCTTTCCTTAGAGTTTGGGAGGATGGGAACAAAAGTGGCAGCCTCCCAATCTCTGGCCTGGAGGAGCCGAGAGCTTGGGGCCTCACTCCTCAGTGTGCCCTTAGAGAAAAGTGCTCAATCACTCCCATCTCCTTGGCCTCCGGCTGCACTCCGAGCTCACCCAGCCTGTGACCAAGTGTCTCTGTCTCTGGTACACAGCTCTGCCTGGAGTCTCTGAACCCCGCAGATCCCTGAGCTCTTCTGGGGGGGGATCTTCCCGGATCTTGTGGTGTCCCCACTCACAGAGCAGTGGCCTGTGCCACGGATTATGGTTCAAGGTAACCCCGTTGAGAGCTCACTCCTCGGCTCTGTCTCTGTAACTGGCTTCCCCACTCTAATATCTGTGAGCTCTGCCACACTCAGACACCCCTGATCCTTCTGTGACCCTGCGAGACCTGAGGCCATGCTGTCCCGGTGTGGGTTTCATCCTGGTTTAGCCTCTGGAGCGATGTCCCTCAGTGGAACAGACTTTTAAAAGTTCTGATTTTGTGCTCTGTTGCTCTGCCGCTTGCCAGGAGCTGGCCCCTCTCCCATCGGTCTTACCTTTCAGAAAGTGGTCGATTTTCTGTTTCTAGAATTGTTGCTCGTGTTCTCTTTGATCTCCTGTTGGATTTGTAGGTGTTCGGAATGGTTTGATAAGCTATCTAGCTGAACTCTTGCTACCTGATGTCATCCCAGCCTGCTACTTCTCTGCCGTCTTGACTCCTCCATAAATTTATCATTTTTTCCCATATAATGTCACCATCATTTGTGGGCTGTCTATGTGGCTCCAAAAATTACAAAAACCCACAAAACCCCAACTAATACTTTTTCTTTTTTCCCAGAGTGATGTCCAATTATCAACTTGATAATTAACTGAATAGATCCAATCAGTTGCACTTACAGATTCAAGTATATACAAACCAGATATCTCCAGGATTAGCTTCTACTCTAGCAGTTTCAATATAGAAAATTATTCCACATAGCTTGGCTAATTCTACTTTCAGCATGTACCTGGAGGCTAGCAATGCCTCCTTCAGGAACTACAGGAAACCTCCCTTCTTTCTTCTGAAATTACTCCTTTGACACACATTCAAATGGGACTTGAGAAAATAATCTCTAATATTAGTAGAGGTCAATTATATAATCACTAATAAGGCAGCTTTATCATATTCTTCAAGAAAGATACAAGAAGCTGCAGTTGAAATAAGTGTTTGTATGTGTGTATGGGAGAGGGAGAAGAAGGAGGAGAGGGAAGGAGGCTGTGTGGGGCAGGGGAAGATAGAGAAAGAGGATGAATGAGAAAGATCGATTTTGCTGCTGGTTGGTATTATGTTGTTGATATTTGGTAATAGATGTGTAAGCAGTCTTATTGTTGAACTGCTTGCTGTGGGGTGTCTACTTTTAGTGCTTCTTCTCCCACTCCTTGCCATGATATTTCTCTAGTTATGGGTCAGAAATAAGAACTGCTTTTATCATTTTTTAAAGATTTTATTTATTTATTTAATTTATTTGAGAGAGAAAATGAGTGGAGGGGGAGCAGAGGTGAAAAGCAGAAGCAGACTCCCCATTGAGCAGTGAGCCTGACGTGGGCTTGATCCCAGGACCCTCGATCTGAGGACCCTGAGATCATGAACTGAGCTGAATGCAGATGCTTAACCACCTGAGCCACCCAGGCACCCCTAATTTTATCATTTTTTAATGTGAACTCAGGTATAGAAATTGTATCTAGAGTTCCGTTTTCTCATTGGGGAAATAGTCTTCAAAGCACAGGTTGAAATATTATGGAGTTTGTTATGTTAAAACAAAAAAACCCCACAACTTTAGAAATGCATTTCTAATGAATTATTTCTTAAGGGAGAAAAGTTTTCAAAGTGAGTCTTATATTGTTAAGGGGATATTATGTGGTTTTCTTTTGTCCTTTAGTGTATTTATGAGATAAATGGATAAACCCAAATGGCTTCATTTTTATTGTTGTTCTATTAACATTGCAGTTATAGAAACCTACCAAAATAATTTTTCCCCATGGCATGATATTTTTCCTTGGCATGAGTTTTTAGCTTATTTTTATTTTTTAATGTGAGATATTCATTGTCTAACAAAATAATAATATATGCTATGAAAAATCATAAGTCAATTACTACTGTACACCAGGCAGATTATTAAACCAAGTGTCACCAATATTGCTAAAGTTACTCCCCA
Organism: Meles meles; assembly: GCF_922984935.1. Taxonomy (NCBI): domain Eukaryota; kingdom Metazoa; phylum Chordata; class Mammalia; order Carnivora; family Mustelidae; genus Meles; species Meles meles. Next base: position 97,172,908 of record NC_060071.1, on the reverse strand, counting down.
CCATCATGTGATCTCATTACTCCCTTTCCTACCAGAGACAAGTTCCTCTTTCTTGAGATATTCTGTCACTTGGTTTCAGGGACACCACTTTTGCCTGATTTCTTCTTTTTTTTTTTTTTTAAAGATTTTATTTATTTATTTGACAGAGAGAGATCACAAGCAGATAGAGAGGCAGGCAGAGAGAGAGAGAGGGAAGCAGGCTCCCTGCTGAGCAGAGAGCCCGATGCGGGACTCGATCCCAGCCCCGAGATCATGACCTGAGCTGAAGGCAGCGGCTTAACCCACTGAGCCACCCAGGCGCACCTGCCTGATTTCTTCTTACCTAAGTGCTATTCCTTCTAAATCTTTGCTGGCTCCTTCTTTTCTTCCAGACCATTAAACACTGAATTGTTCCAGATATAGTTCTTCTCTTTTTATAGTTAGTTTCTGAGACATCTAATCCAGACTCAATTTTATAAAATCATAATCACCCTGAAGATTCCTGTATTTTAATTACCAGTCAAGGAATTTCCTTTGAACACTAGACTTCTGTGTCTAATTCCCTGCTCAGCTTCTTAATTTAGATGATTAATAGCCATCTCAAATCTAATGTATCCAAAATCCAAACCTTATTTTTTTAGCCACAGTTCCCCAATTTCCACTTTTAAGATGCTTAATCCAAGCATCTTGGAGTCTCTTTGACACTTCTCTTTTTCTTTTTCTTTTTTCTTTCTTTTTTTTTTTAAGATTTTATTTATTTGACAGAGATCACAAGTTGGCAGAGAGGCAGGCAGAGAGAGAGGGAGGAGGAAGCAGGCTCCCCACTGAGCAGAGAGCCTGATGTGAGGCTCGATCCCAGGACCCTGGGATCATGACCTGAGCTGAAAGCAGAGGCTTTAACCCACTGAGTCACCCAGGCACCCCCAGTTCTCTTTTTCTTATAGCCCACATTAAGTGCATCAGGAAATTGATTTTTGCTTTCAAAATTGGATTCAGAATTAATTCTCACTACCTCTACGGCTACCAGCCTAGTTCTATTCCAGCATTTTTTCTTGCCTGAATTATTGCCATTACTTCCTAGTTGATTTTCCATCTTTCCTTTCCTTAGACTCGCTTCTCCATATTGTATACATAGTAATCTTTGTAAAACAGAAAGGAGATCACATCACTTACGTGCTGAAAAATTTCTGGCAACTTTCCATCTGACTCAGAGTAAAAGACAGTCTTAAAAGGCTTATAGGTCCCTACATGATTTGACTTCCATTCTCTGAACTCGTTTTTGTCACTCTCCCTACCTGACTACCAATCTGTTCCACCCCAGATACCTAAGTATCCTTGCTCTTGTTGGAATGATCCAAGCACACCCCTCTTTTAGGGCATTTACCTCTGCCAATAATGCCATTCCTCCAGAGAGCCACTGGATTCCTTCTTTTATCAGATTTCTTCCCAAATTATTTCTAATCCTCTCTTTCTTATCTAAAATAGTTAGCACATCTCCTCCAAATCCACTGGATTTGCCTTACCTGCTTTGTTCCTGGGTTTTTGTTTTGTTTTGTTTTGTTTTCATATTTACCATGTGTACTGTTTCTTCACTAAAATGACTGCTGCATGAGAAGTTTTTTTTAAAGAACTATTTTGTTGACTGCTCCATTGACTCACCTATACCAAGTATGTGAATAAATAAATCCTGAATTTTGTATTAAGCACTTCACTGCATTTCTTTATAAGGTTTTCCATATGTATTTATATTAGGTTAAACCATATGAAATTTCTAATACTCACCTATAAAAATGGGCATTTTCAAATGATTAAGCATTACAGTTCCCTAAATTTTATATGCTGTTTGGATTTTCATGTTTAAAATTCATGTAAAATATGTGATATGATATATGTTTTTATAAGAGTTGCTTTTTTCACCAACATTATATATCTGACATTTATTCACATTGTGTATGTAGCTAGAGTTGCTCATTTTTTAAAGCTACAGAATATTATTTTGTAGTAATATATTTTGAATATATCAGGATTTATTTGTTTAGTCTCAAGACTGTGGACATTGAGTTGTTTTCAGTTTTTTGTTGTTTCAGGCAGTGTTGCCATTTAATTCTTATACATGACTTTGGTGTCCATGTGCATGCGCTTTTCTGCTCTGTCATTGTAGAATTGGTGGGTTATGGGGAACACATTTAACTTTTACAAGGCAATTACAATTTTTTGTGACATTAGTAGTTGTATTGACTTTTATTTTCACTGACAGTTTATAAACTTTCATTCTATATTCTTGTTGATACTTAGTATTGCCACACTTAATTTTTGCTCTTCTAGAGAATGTAAAATGGTATTTGTGATTTTAATGTTTCCCTAAATTGTTAATGAGATTTCGCATCTTTTGAAGTGTTTATTGGTCCTTCACGTATCTTAATCTGTGAAATCATTGTTTATGCTTTATGCCCATTTTCTGAGGGTGGTTATGATTTGGATTGTTTTCTTTTTCTTATTATTTTGGAATATTTTTTATATTCTAGTTGTAAATGTGCTTATATCTTCTCCTGTGTGACTTCTTTTTGTGTTTTATAGTCATATAATTTTATGAAGGATTTTATACATTAATGTCTGATATGTATATTTTTATGATTTGTGCTTTTGTATTACTTAAGAAGTCTTTTCACATCAAAGTCATCTAGAGGCCACATTTTTAGAATCAGTGCTATAGATTATGACAAATGTAATCAGGTGGTTTTGATAATTACAGCTCCATCCCCAGCTGTAGGATCTTCACTGGTACAAGGGAGCATAACCACTAATACAACATATGATGCTGTTTTTCTTTTGCATCCATCTATATAATTAAAGAAAATCAGAATCAGTTTACCCTCACATGGCAGTGACAAAAAGATACATTGATTTTTGCTTCAGGATCTCATAATGATAATAGCACAAAGAATATCTGATGGTGTTATTTTTTTAAAATATCTTATTTATTTGAGAGAGATAGCAAGCCAGAGAGTACAAGCAGGGGCAAGAGGGAGAAACATTGAGCTCAATCCCAGGTCCTGGGACCATGACCTAAACTGAAGGCCTACACTTAACTGACAGCCACCTAAGCACCCCTGATGATGTTATGTTAATTAGACCTTTCTTTGGTTATCTTTTACTGTATTACAAATTACCCATTACTTAGCAGCTTAAAACAACCATTTTTATTTGTTCACAGTTTTGGAAATTAAATTTGTCAATGGCTCAAATGCATAATTTTGGCTTGAGACTTCTCAGGTGGTCATGTTGATTGATTCTTAGGTGGTGTATGTTGATTGGGGATTTAGTCATTTGAAAACTGAAATGGCTCATTCACACTGGGGACAGTTGATATGTGCTATCTGCTGGGAACTCAGCTGAAATTACAGACCAAACACTTTCACATTGCTGTTTCATGTGACTTAGACTTCTTAGAGCATGGCAACTGGATTTTGAGGGATGTCGTAAGAGGAGGTGACAAAGAATGAATAATCCAGGGGCCCAAGGAAGATGCTACAAGTCTTCTGACTTGGCCTTGGAAGTCATACAGTCTTACTTTTATTGCTGGTTAGTTACTAAGGCCAGCTGGATTGAAGGGGAATGGAATTAGATATCACATCTCTGGGAAAAAATGTCAGAATATTTGTAGTTTTCTTTATCCCACCACATACCTGGTGAGTATAAAGTACTAAGGACCCTATTTGCCTTAATAAGAAATATAAATTCTGAGGAGATTACATATCTTGTAGAAGTTCAAGGGTCGGTCACATGGGTGAGATTTCTGGTGTTTACTAATTTGGGACATGTTGATATATGCTTTCCAAAGTAAGAAAAAAAATATTGCATTTTACTGTGTCTACTATAAAGATAGAAGATACAGTATTTGTTAGGCCTCATAAGATTTGGGAAGCAAAACAAAGCTTGTGGTGAGCTGCTCTGACCCATTGTGTAGATAAACCATACTACTCCTAGTTTACAGTGAGGATTAGAATAAGACCACCTATGGTGTAAATTCCCCTGCTACTTTGAGCCTGTGATCTAGTATTCACAGGGCCTTGGGCCCTGGGCTGTGTGTGTGTGTGTGTGTGTGTGTGTGTGTGTGTGTGTGTTGTGTGTTTATCTGCTATTGGGTACCTGTTCTATTTTATTGCTCTGTCTGGCTTTTTCGTATGCCAATACCAATGTAGTACTCAGAGTAATATGAAAATGACTCAATAACTGGTAGCATATGGTTTTCAGTCTTTCCTCTATCATGTAGTCCTTTTTTTTCACATGTGTATTACAGCCTATCTTTATCCTTTGCTCTTTCATATATATATATATAAGAATGAAGTTATGTTCCACCAAAGAAGGATAGGAAAGGGAAGGAAAGGAAAGGAAGGAAGGAAGGAGAAAAGGATGGTAGGAAGGAAAGAAGACACAAGAAACCTTGCTTGGATGTTCTGTTAGAATTTTCTTCACACCCAAAGTCAATTTAAACCAATAATAATGTCTTACTTGGTATAGCCCTCCATTTATTTAGATTTTTTAACTGTATATCAATACAAATGCTCATGGTTTTCATATATGTCTTTTCAAAACTTATTATTTGGTGCCTCATATTTTGTAGTTGTTATTACAAATGACAACTTTTTTAAAAAGATTTATTTATTTATTTTTGTGGGGGAGAGTATGCATAGGGGAAAGGGCAGAGGGAGAGAATCTTGAGCCGATTCTATGCTCAGTATGGCCCCTACCTAGGGCTTGATCTCATGACTCTGAGATCATGACCAGAGCTGAAATGAAGAGTTGGATGCTCAGCTTACCAAGCTACCCAGGCACCCTGCAAACAGCAACTTTTTGAAATTACTTTTTTTCTACTTTCTTGTTGTTACCATATAGAAATAGAAATAATTTATACTTTTATATAAAAATATTTTATTTTATTTTATTTTGTTTTTTTTTTAAAGATTTTATTTATTTGAGAGAGCAAGCAAGTGAGTGAGCAAGAGCATAAGCAGGGAGTAGAGGCAGAGGGAGAGGGAGAAGCCTATTCCCTGCTGAGTAGCGAGCCTGATGCAGGACTTGATCCCAGGACCCTGCAATCATGACCTGAACTGAAGGCAGATGTTAACCGAGTCACCCAGGTACCACAAAATAATTTATTTTAAGTAATATTAAAATAAATATTGTTCTAATAATTTCCCTCATATTTGTGTGAACATATATGGAATAATGACAGTGTCTTAAAGTACTTTTCAAAACCGTATAATTTTTACTTTCTTACACTACATAATACTTCTGTTAGATTTAACAAAATAGTATTAGTAGGTATCTAATATTGTCAATTTTTTTAATATCAATATAACTATACAGGTTTTAGTTTCTTCCTTTTGTTCCCAGTTTGCATTGCTTGTCTTTAAAAATCCTTTCTCGTACTCCATTTTTTTGGGGGGCAGATGCAAAATTCTATGTATGTTTATTAAATCAAACTATTAATGATAATGTTTATTCTATATCTTTAATCATTTTTATCTGCTTTATATAGTTAATTATTTCTATCTGCTTTATATAGTTGATAAAGTATTTGAAAATTTATAAAATTTTATGCTGTCCAATTTGAACATACATGCCCTCTTTAATCCAGTTCCCTTGATGTGAACAGATCCAGTAGTGTGATAGACTAGTCGTTTTGTGATTAGGTTACTTATTCATTTTTAATTACTCAAAGAAGATATTGTTCCATATGGGCCTGATCTAATCAGGAGAGGCTTTTAAATAAAGTTAGAAGCTTGGGGCACCTGGGTGGTTCAGTGGGTTAAAGCCTCTGCTTTCAGATCAGGTCATATTCCCAGGGTACTGGGATTGAGCCCCACATTGGGTTCTCTGCTTGGCAGGAAGCCTGCTTTCCTCTCTCTCTCTGCCTGCCTCTCTGCCCACTTGTGATCTCTGTCAAATAAATAAATAAAATCTTAAAAAAATACATAAAGATAGAAGCCCTTTTGATGGTCTTGAAGGTCCAATTCATGACTTCTTAAACTGTAAGGATATGAATTCTGCCAGTAACCACATTAGTTTAGAAGAGGACCTCAAGCCTCATTTGTCACCTAGATTTCAGTGAGTCCCCTTTGTCACCTAGATTTCAGTGAGACCATAAGCAGAGAGTCCATCTGAGCCCTGTTGGGACTTCTGATGTATAGATACTGCGAGACAATGAATTTGCATTATTTTATAGTGCTAACTTTTTGGTAATTTGTTACATAGCAAAAGAGATGTAAAACTTCCCTTTCTATATATTTATAAAGTCTCTTATATCCCCATTTCTTATCATATTGCCTACTCAGCCACCATCCTGAAAAAGTAATCATTCTATTTATTCTCTATTCCTTTATTATGTGTGTATATTCTTGGAAAATACATGTTATCTTATATATGTGTATTTTTATTTTATAAGCTATTGTGTTATAGGTCTCATTTTAATCTTATAATTTTAACATGAAAATGTTCCTATGAACTATTTAAATTACATTTACATCTAGTCTGTTGCTTCTCAGAGCCTTCTAATATTCCATGGTTTGTGTCCACCATATTTTTATGCCCATTCTCCATTAATGGCCAGACTTGTGGGCAATTTCTCCAGGATATATGCTTAGGAGAGGATTTCTGGTTCTTAGTATTTGTATATTTAACCTGAATACTCAGATTGCTCTCCAGAATAGTTGCACATTTTACACTACTATCTGTACTTCATAAACTTTTCTGTATTCTGGTGTTCTCTCCAAGAATTTAGGTTATCTAGTATTTTAACTTGCTAATATGGGCATGAAATTATATCACATTGTTTTAATTTGGTATTCTTTTAAAAATAAATTTAAGCATTTCTTCATGTCTTTGCCATTCACATTATTTCTTCTGTGATTATGGTTTTAATTTTTAAAATTTATTAGTATCTGTTTTCTTTCCACCAAGAGTTATTTATTATGCAGTCACATCACTTAGGTGTTCATCCTACCCTTCAAGCATTTTTTTTTTTAAGATTTTATTCCTTTATTTATCTGAGAGTGAGAGAAAGAGTGTGGGTTCAAGAGTCGGAGCATGCATTCAGGCAGAGGAACAAAGGGGTCAGGGGAAGGACAGGGAGACTTCATGCTGAACAGGGAGCCAACATGGGACTCAATCCCACAACCCTGAGATCATGACTTGAGCCAGAATCAAGACTCAGTTGTCCAACTGATTGAGCCACCCAGGCACCTCACACCATGTTCATGGTATCTATAACTTTGGGATTAGTTGTCCTGAAATGCTTTTACTTTTTATGTTTTTTATTTTTTTAATATGCCTATGAGGATTAATCACAAATATGTTGACTTTTTCTGGAAAGTCATACAGAACATTTAATTTGAACTCTAGAACTGGGCTTAAATATTGGTGACTCATAGAGCCTCTCATTCCCATATAACTCTTTGCTCATCTAAGTACCCAAGCTTTGTGTCATTTTTCTTTTTAACATTAAGTTCACTTGAATGGTTAGTGCAATGAATTATTGGCCTTAGGATATATACCAAGAAGAATACTCCAATGTCAAAACAGAGTTTACCAAATGTGGGTGGCCAGTTGCTTTTGAAGAGATACCAAAAAATAAAATGTGGATGGACTGAAAGTATCACTGGCTCTTATAGGTCATTGTTATGGGTCATTGATCTTGGAATGATATTAATGAGAAAATGTTAAATGTTCTCACAAATATACAAATTTCACTTGCTTTTCCTGTATTAATTATATACTGTTCTCTTTCCAGTTTCAGTTTAATAAAAAGGTAAAAAAATAATATTAATAGCTACTATTTATACATTTAAAGTATTTTTCTTTTTACTTTATTCAGTGCTTTACTTGCAGTAGCTCATATGATTCTCAGAAAACTCCTATGAGATTTATACTCTTATATCATTGTTTTACAATGGGACTCTGGAGGCTTATTTTCACCAAGGGGTCAAAAGCTTGACCATATGAGTTCTACCTATGCTGCCTCAATTTAAATTAATGTTCTTGTATAATGTAGACTCCGAAGGGCTAGTTCCAGTCTGGGTATGGCTTATTAGGGAGTGTGAATAATGCTGATATCTTAGCATTATTGCTGACATTAGTGCTTGGCTAAGCAAGCTCAAAGGTGGAGTGGCAGTATGTATTGAATTGGGCAATGTCTATTCAAAATGCATTTTTAGGATTTAGTTCTTTGTCTTTTTGGTACTGGTAGTTCTTATTCCTTTCCAATCCCTATCATTTGGGAGTTGTTGAATTTAGACAGAACTACATTTACTATTATAAGGAAAACAACACTAAAAAAGAAAGTAAGGGGGCGCCTGGGTGGCTCAGTGGGTTGAGCCACTGCCTTCGGCTCGGGTCGTGATCTCGGGGTCCTGGGATCGAGTCCCGCATCGGGCTCTCTGCTCCGCGGGGAGCCTGCTTCCCTCTCTCTCTCTCTGCCTGCCTCTCTGCCTACTTGTGATCTCCTGTCTCTCGCTGTAAAATAAATAAATAAAGAAAAAAAAAAAAATCTAAAAGAAAGTAAGTTGCATTATTTCCAGTGCCTAAAAAACCCAAAATGCTGAATGATAAAAAGAAAATTTGACTGTATAGATATCACTGAAAAAACTATGCTGTTGCTACTATAACAAAGTTTTAAGAATACTAGGTGATATTGATCATTAAGGCATTGCTTAGTGATTTCCCCTTACATGACATTAAACATTAGCATTTTAAGTAATGTGGTGGTGGTTCCGAGTACAAAAAGGCATGAGCACTAGAAAACATATAGTTGTTGATGTAGTAGATATAGAAGTTCTCTTTATAATGATTTAAATTTGATCTAGTATTTGACTGTTCTCTTGATATGGTTTCCTCCCTGGGGAAAAGAGAAGCTGAAGTTGTATCATGGTATAGGGTTAGATAGTCAGATTAATGAAAAAGGAGAAGGAAAAGGAAGCTGAGCTGGTGATGTCCAAGTCCTTACCTTCTTACTGAGTTTTGAGAGTATAAATAAATGAGAATATGCCCCATTTTGAAAGGAGAAACAGTAAGTTAAGCCTTGATGGAGAGAAACTAAGAGGTAAGGCACTACAGAAGGCCCAAGCCAGGGCTTAGACTAGTAAGTGCTGCTGGAGATGCAGTGAGGTGCTCTGCTGATACTGAAACATTTTCCTTGAGCTTCAGCTGAGACAGCAAAACGGGTAAATGAAGTTGTAGTATGTCCAGAGGAGCCCTGCAAAACATACAAGTGCATTAACTCTGAGTGGAAGCCCTGTGTTAAGTCTTCCACTCAGGGGCCAGGCATGAGCTATTGAAAAGCTGAATACTTGACATTACTTCTACCCTTCCCTTTTGTCCATGTGCTCTCTAAATAGGCTTATTTTTCTTTTTCAAGTGCCTGCTGTTAAGAAGTGTTGATTTGGTTTGAACTATGTGGGAGGGCTAGGACAAAGTGGACCAGATTGAAAGAAAATTATTGAAGTTAACCCAGAGAAATCATTCTGAAGCAGTTGAAAAAAATGTCAGTTTCTTGCCATATGATACACTCTTTTGCTTTTGATCCAGATGTTTTGGATACTTGTTAACCTAGAATACATTTATAAACATTCTGTTTTTAACACAGTGGAACTTTGATCACAAATCATTATATACATTTAGTATCTGAAATTAGCTTTAGGCAGTTTTGTCACATTGTAGCAGCAGTCATTTCCTTGCCAAAAATTTATACACGGTTGTCCTTCCTTATCAGACTGCCAACTTTTAACACTTAGGGAGTAGTGCAGATAAATGGCCACTGAAAACAAAATATGAATGCCTTTTATATGTGTGTTGAAGTAATTATTGTAGTTAGATGGTTCTTTTTTTTTTTTTTAAAGATTTTATTTATTAGAGAGAGCACGCACAAGGGGGTGGGTGCAGAGGGAGAAGCTGACCCCCTGCTGAGCTGGGAGCCCAATGTGGGTTTCAGTCCTAGGACCCCAGGATCATGACCTGACGGTAGATGCTTAACTGACTGAGCCACCCAGGCATCCAATGGCTCTTTTGTTTAAGAAAGTACCTTGATGGTTGTTTTTCCACCTCAACTACAGCTCCCATTCTGGATGAAAGAGGCTAAGTTAAATGTTGACTAAATTGATTTGCATAGTCAATGAAGAAATAATTGTTTCTCTTAGATTGGTGATGGTGAGAATCAGTAATAGAGAAAAGAGAAAAATATACAGCTAGAAAAATATACAGCTAGAAAGGCTAGTAGAAAATGATAGGAGATAACTTTTTTGGTATTGAAGCCTGATATGGAAAACATGCCTTGGATAGTGTTTATTGTGCAATGAAGAGTTTTAGAAAGAAGATGGTAGCAAAGGAATCAAGATCAACAATAAAAAGCCCAGTGAATCCAAGAAAGCAGGGAATACATAAATCTAAAGATGAGAGGTTGAAAAGGACTTTAAAATTCTACAATCTACCTATCTACCTGTTTACCTATCTGTCCATCTGTCTATCTGTCCATCCACTCATCCATGCACCCACCCACTACCCATCTACCTACCTACCCATCTATCATCTATATGCCTGTTATCTTTTAGTGACCTTATGACTACAGATATCTGAAGGTTTTGTTAGCCTTCTAACTAATGGCACCTTGAAACCCTTAGATAAAAGATTAATACCCTTAATTTTCTAGAGAGTGTCATTTTATGGACCAGGAAAACTTCTATATCAGTCCTTGGTTTTCCTATTTATCCCTGTCTTAAGATGAAGGACCAAATGAGAAAGACGAATCCTGTTTCCAAGTAGTTTTAACAAAAGAGTAATAGTAGACACAATTATAGCTAATAGCTAAAATGAGCTGTTTAGATGAATTCTTTTTTTTTTTTTTTTTTTTTTTTTTAGGATTTGTTTATTTGAGAAAGAGAGAGAGAAAGCATGAGAGCAAGCAAACTCCCCACTGAGTGCAGAGTCCAACTCGGTGCTTGATCTCATAAGATCATGACCTGAGATGAAAGCAAGAGTGGGATGCTTAACTGACTGAGCTATCCAGATGCCCCTAGATGATTTTTTTTTTTAGAAATATACCTTGCATCCCAATTAAGAAAAAAATTAATAAAGATTAAGGCATAAATATGTGAGGATATTTTCTAGATTTGGAAATACGGAGTCCATTTATTTTTATCCTTATGTATTGTAAAACCCATAAAAATCATACAGAGATCTCTAAGATTAAAGATGGATATTAGGAGTGGGTTTAAATAAGTTTCTGTGGTTCCTCAGATCTTTTTTTAACCTCTTTCCCTTTCCCTTGCAAAAGGGCTTCACTATAGATTGAACATTTTTAGACTGAAACTGGGGAAACATTATGTGCATGAAGGTGGAAAACACACATCATTCCAAAAGAATGGAAGATGATAGAAGGTTGTCTTTGAACCTCAAAGTTTTTTTCCTGGCAAATTAGCTACAAAATGTTTTCTCAATATGAGCCCAATTTTATACAGTCCTAAGTTTCAATGACCTCTGGATTTTTGAGGTCAAGGAGAATGGATAAGTGGGTTCCCTATGATTATCTCCTATAGAAATTCCATGCATGTGATCAAAAAATATTCAAGGATGTTAGCATGTTTGCTTTTAATCTTGGCAATATGTCAAAAAATATAACTGATAAAATCAATTATAGCAAACATACTAAGTTCCTTTTTATTTTGTTTCTGATCTGTTACTTAGTTTTTCATCAAACTTAGAATTGAACCAAGCTAATCTATGTCTCATTAGGATAACTTATTTTATGTTTGGAAGTAGTGACACTCCAGTTGGTTTGGAATTCCTTTTTAGTAAGTTTTTGAAATTGACATGAGCTTAGTTGACTTTACACGATAGCTGAGTAAGACACTGTGTGGCGTGACATAGAAGGGGAACTTCTGAATGGTTGTCATCAACTATTCATAAAACTTAGAAAGTAGGAAATCCATTCTTTAGCCATTTTGTCTGTTTAAATCTCTGATAGCCACAGTTTCTTATAACCCACTTAAAAAATTATTTATTATTTGAGAGAGAGACAGAGTGAGAGAGCATGAGAGGGGAGGTCAGAGGGCGAAGCAGACTCCCCATGGAGCTGGGAGCCTGATGTGGGACTTGATCCCAGGACTCCAGGATCATGACCTGAGCTGAAGGCAGTCACCCAATCAACTGAGCCACCCAGGTGCTCCAAACCCACTTTTATTCAACTACTTCACTTACCTTCTCCATCAAACCTGTAGAAGATGCCCATTGCTTGCTGTTTTCTTTTTTAATATTAGCATTTTACTTCTCACTTCCTTCCTCAGTTTTAATCATTTTTATCACTCTTGATAACTTTTTCACCAATATCCTAGGAGATCTATATCACTGTTATCCTATTGTACTACCCTGGCAAAACACCAACCCTACATGAATCTTGGGAGGAATTTTTTTCCTCCAGGCAGTTAGTGTAAGAATTGTTGTACATCTGGTATCAGAAATGTTGTGAGTGTGGTAGTGATGTGAGAGTAAATGTACATAGTGAGTTTTCCTTTTCCCTCACTTACCTACTTCCCCACATTTTCACTCAGTATTTCCTACTGGCCATTATTTACAGAGGAAAACATGTTCATTTCCACTGAACCCTTCCATCTATCCTCTGAATTCCATGTTAGCTCACTTTATCAGGGGCCTTACTCTCTGAGGCTTATTCCTGCTCTTCTATGTCAATATCCTTTTCTTAACAATGCCTTATATTAGATCAGTATTTTAACAGGTTCAGTTCTCTATTATCTTAAAATAATTCTTCTGTCCCAAGTCTTTTTAGAGTTGACAGTATCTTTTCACAACAAAGATTCTTTGAAAAGGTCTTCTCACTGTCTTTATTCCTTTCTTTATCATTTTACCTTTACCTTTATTCCTTTCTAATTTTATTAGAATCACTGAAGTAATACATAACCCCCAAGTCTCAGTAGATTATAGCAACAAGCACTTTATTTCTTGCTCATGTTACATGTCAACCACTGGTAGTTTGCTGCTTTGGATCTTCTCTTTGTATCTTATTCTAGGACCCATTCTGAAAGAGAAGCCCTTTTGGGAAATGCTGTTTGCCCAGCAGAAAGAAAAAAGTGAGAACTGATGAAACCACTTCATGCCCTTCAAGCTTTTATTTGAAGCTGTTTAATCTCTAATCCATAAACTTTTGTGGTATTTGGACACAATAAGCTTTTGTATAATCAGTATAAATCAAAAGATATAGAAAACCATTGTTCTGGAGAATAAGCCAATTAGTAATGAGAGCAAAAATTTAGGGCTACAGCTTGTGGTGGTAGTGCTGAGCACCCGATCCCAAGAGATAGAGGTGTCTATCTAGGTGTTAATGCTTTAACACATTTGGGTTTTTTTGTGTTTGTGTGTCTGTGATATGTGAATGAATCCCTCTAACGAGCAGGCCTCAGCCTGGGCCTCTTTTGCTTGAGGCTAAGGATGGTCTTCACTTGAATATTCCATATTGACATTTAACCTAACCCAAAGTGAACAAATTTTTTTTCCAGATCTGTTCCTTTTCCTGCAGTATGAGAGCAGAGATCATGTTTTTTTTCTGTCCAGCTTTAATTCTGATACTCCAATTTACCCTAATATTACTGTGGAGCCTCTTTCTGCACTGAAAATGTGATGCTAACCCTCTCCTAAAGCTCAGTCTCCCCATTCTCATAGGATGAAATCCAAAATTCCTGCCTTATCATTAAACTATGCTGGTTCCTCCTTCCATTCTCTTATAGTCCTCATTTTGGTGGTTTGAATGAATAATATTTATACTCTTGCCTTTGCTATTTTTCTAATGTGGGTTTGTCACTAATGTATGCTTCAGCTTCCTATTCACCATCTAGGTCTCAGCTCAGACTTCACCTACTCTATTGAACTAGTGCCACACACAGACTTTTATGTACCTTCCCTTGTGTTTCTCCTGAAATCCTGTTACATAATTACATTTAATTATGCTATCTGATGTAATTTTTGTTACAGTCAGAGTTATATAAATATATATAGCTATATCCATATGATTTATATGTAAAGGATGTATATGTGTTATCTATGCATGTGTATCAATATATGCCACACATAGAACTTAATATAAAATAGTATATCAATACACATTTACTAAAGAAACAAAGTGTTCTTTTCAAACAAATTTTTCCTAGCTATTAAGGCATAACCTTTGTTATTTTGAATTTCTCTATTAAATTGTGGTCCAAAATAAGAAATTCTGCTTTTCATTGGATGTATTTTCCCTTCCAAATTAATTAGTTTCAAATGGAAAAGCATATAAAGTACACATATGCCTAAAATTTCCACATTCTTCTCCAAATATTCTAAGTTATTAGATACATATTCCTGGGCTATGTCTGACTCTACAGTTTATTTCCATGTGAATTATCTGAAGTGCTAAACAGTTTAAGAGAATTGATGAATCCTAGCAAAGGATTTATAATATGTTGCTTTAATCCATTTATATTACTTGGGATTACCAACAACTTTTATCTGAAACGTTGCATTTCTCTTAAACTGTTTCCTTACCTCCAGTCTCCCCTTTATCCCAAATACATTCTTTTTTTTTTAAAGATTTATTTATTTTTGACAGAGAGAGATCACAAGTAGGCAGAGAGGCAGGCAGAGAGAGAGAGAGAGGGAAGCAGGCTCCCTGCTGAGCAGAGAGCCCGATGATGCAGGAATTGATCCCAGGACCCCTGAGATCATGACCTGAGCCGAAGGCAGCAGCTTAACCCACTAAGCCACCCAGGTGCACTCCAAATACATTCTTTAGAATGATTTTTTAAAAAATACAAATCTGATTCTTTCACTCTTTAGTCAAAAACTATCAATAACTTTCTATTTCTTATATTTATAATCGACACCTCCCTATCCTTCATTCTTTACCCCCATTCAATCATCAAGTTTTATAGATTCAGTATCTCTTATCCTCTATCATATCTAGCTTTTCCTTTCTATCCTTAGAGCTACTGGTAATTAAAGCATCTATCATATTGTGCTTGAATTACTAGAACAGTCTCAAATTAGTCTCTCTTCTTGGAGGTTTTTCTTTCCCTAATACATTCTCTACTCTGCTGACAGATTGTTTATTCAAGAAACTAAAATCAGTGCATATTAGATACAGGCTAACTCAATAATATTAGGACACAAAAGCTCTCCTTTTATCTTCTAGTCTCTTTGTTTGTTTCTTTCTTTTGCTAATAACACTGGTCCTACCATCTGGAAAACTCTTTAGCACCTTCCTTCTATAAAATGATTTTAACACTGAGTTTAATCAATCTTGTCTATGAAATCTTTTCTGTAGCCTTCAGTACCTCCCTAGCAGAGAATTCATTATCCCATTCCATCCTTGCTGCCCCTTTTTAATTTTGTTAATATTTCTTTAATTGTCATTCTAAAATTCAATCACTTTAGTATGCATGCCCATACTAAGTATTTTTATGCATTTTTCTTATTTAATTTTTATGATATCTGAAAAAGGAGTTACACTATTTTATATAGTCATTCTTTTACACACACACACACACACACACACACAGACACACATATATATATATATTTTTTAAAGATTTTACTTATTTGACAGAGAGAGAGATCACAAGTAGGCAGAGAGGCAGGCAGAGAGGGGGGGAAGCAGGCTCCCTGCAGAGCAGAGAGCCTGATGCGAGGCTCGATCCCAGGACCCCGAGACCATGACCTGAGCTGAAGGCAGAGGCTTAACCCACTGAGCCACCCAGACATCCCCTACACATATATTAATCATCTATTTTGTGTGAAGCATTTTTGTAATGGATTAAAGCTTACCATAGTAAGAAAGACATAGTTGCTATTAATAGAACTTTGGGAAATTGAGGCTCAAGATATGTAAGTAACTGAACTTAGTGATACATAGTTTCAAGTGCCAGTAGATTCAGTTCTAGGTTCTTGAGGGTGTACACAACATCTCATTTGTGATTTCATCACTACTACTTTCTTTAATTTCCGCTTATTGCAGTTGAATAAATGATACAATGAATTTTTTTTTTTTTTACTTTTTGAACATAATTATTTTGTTTAGGCACAGTTCATCCACTCTTGAAATTCCTTTCACATTATGTACATTCCAGGATGAGAACACTTTACAAAATGCACCGAATTATAGAAATTATAATTACTATAATTACTACTACTAATAGTAAATTATTATTACTGCTAGGACAGTTGATATTTAGCTATCTGTTTTATAGCTTTGCATATCCTAATTAAGGATTAACCTGTGATATGAAAGAGCTCACCTCGTTTCATCAATGCAGCTAGATACTAAGCCATATCCGTGGAACTAACCCAGAAAATGATCCAAAGACTGGCAAAACAGACCCTCCACAGTTAATTGTAGAGAAGAAGCCATATCAGAAATGGTAGGAGGGGTAGAGACCTGGTAGGGAACCAGACATCCTGTGAGACTAACCACAAACTGGAGGGAGACCACAAGCATGGAGAAGGGAGAGGAACAGATCCTACCACAGGCACAGAAGACGACCTGCACTGGAAAGACAAGTCCCCATAACATCTGGATTTAAAAACCAGTGGGTTTTTTATAGTCAGTGGGGCTTAACTCTAGGTACTTTAGTAGACTCAGTACTGGGAGAGCCAGAGGGTGATAGGGAACTGAGTTCCTGCTCTTAATAAAGAGACAGCATTAAGGAGGGTACTTGTTATAATGAGCACTGGATGGTGTATGTTGTTGATGAATCACTGAACTCTACTTCAGAAACCAATATTGCACTGTATGTTAACTACCTAAAATTTAAAAAAAAAAAAATCAGCTGACAAAACAGCACAACAAAAAATTCCACTGAGATATAGCATAGAAGCAGCAGTTTGAGAAGCGATCTCCTGGGGTATACAAGAAGGAGATTTTATTTACTATGCTCAGAACATGCATTAGAAGGCCAGGGATTCTTAAGGAGACTGATCCAAGAACAAAAGACCTTGCAGGCACCATTTTTCTCCCCTACTCCAGCCTAGATACTGGGACACCTCCAGGAACCAGAACAGATGCACTCCACATAGCTTGCTAACACTGTGTGTCCTGCCCCCATGTTCTCCTGTTCTGCCTCATCCAACGTGCCGCACTCCGTAGGCATCCCTTCAGAGCAGCTCTAGCCAGGTCTCACCCTGTAGCGGTCCTGGTAGGGACCAGTGCGGACTTAACTAAAACTGTGCAATCTACCCTCTCCTCCCTCCCTCACTGCCCTGAACCAACCTGACTCAGCAGGAGTCCCTTCAAAGTACTACCTGACATGTCTCATTCTGCAAGCAGGACTACAAGGACCAACACCACTCTAAAGTGACTCTTGCCCTGAGAAGAGGAGAAGATAACCAAACACAACAGGTCAACTGCAGCCCCAGCAGTGGCTGGGGGCACATGCCTTACCTGACTGCCAGCTCCACCCACCAACAAAACCTCACAGGGGGCAGTATAAGGAGAGCATACTATAGAATAGGATCATTGCTTCCCCCAACAGATACAATGGGGGTAGATATCTGGTCTGACTGTGGTCTCTACCACCAGTGAAAGCATCTCAGGGGACCATGGAGAGAGAACATTCCCCCAATGCCAAAACCAGATAAAGACACACACACACACACACACACACACAAAGTAAACGACAGGGAAATATCTCTGCTGAACATAAATGCAAAAATCCTCAACAGTGCATTAAAAAAATCATTCACCACGATCAAGTGGGATTTATCCCAAGGATGCAAGTTTGGCTCAATAATTGCAAATCAATCAGTGTGATGCATCATATTAGCAAGAGAAAGGATAAAAAACATATGATAGCTCAATAGATGCAGAAAAAGCATTTGGCAAAGTACATCCATTGATGATAAAAACTCTTGAGAAAGTGATTTTAGAAGGGAGCATACCTCAGTATAATAAAGACCATATATGAAAAACCCACAGCTAACATCATACTCAGTGGTTAAAAACTGAGATCTTTTCCTCTAGGACCAGAAGCAAAATAAGGACATGTCCACTCATCACTTTGTTCACATAGTCCTAGAAGTCCTGGCCACAACAATCTGATAAGAAAAAAAAAAGTAAAAGGCATCCCCTTAAAAAGGGGGTGGTACCTTGAAGGCTCAGTAGTTTAATCATCCGACTCTTGGATTTGGCTCAGGTCATTGTTTCAGGATTGTGGGATCAAGCCCCACGTCGGGCTCTAGGCTCAGCCCAGACTCTGCTTGAGAGTCTGTCTCTCCCACTCTCTCTGCTTCTCTCCCTCTTGCACACATGCTCTCTATCTCTCAAATAAATCTTAAAAGAAAGGGATTCAAGCTGGTGAGGAAGCAGTAAAACTTCCACTATTTGCAAATGACATGATACTATATATAGAAAGCCCTACATACTCCACCAGAAAACTACTAGAAATATAAATGAATGTAGTAAGACTTCAGGATAAAGAATTAATATACATAATTCTGTTGCATTTTATGCAATGATAATGAATTATCAGAAAGAGAAATTAAGAAGACAATCCCATACAATTGCACCAAAAATAATAAAGTCCCTAGAAATAAACTTAACCAAGAATGTGAAAGATTTGTACTATGAAAACTATAACACACTGATAAAATAAATTGAAGATGCAAAAAACAAATGGAAAGATATTCCATGCTCATGGATTGGGAGAATCATTATTGTTAAAATGTCATTACCACCTAAGCAATTCCAGATTTAATGCAAGCTTTAATGCAAAATACCAACAGCATTTTTCACAGAAGTAGAACAAATCATTCTAAAATTTCTGTGGAACCACAAAAGATCCTGAGTAGCCAAAGCAAACTTGAGAAAGAAGAACAAAGTTGGAGGGATTAAAGTCAAGCTTGAAAGTATTACAAAGCAATAGTAATCAAAGTAGTATGATACTAGTGCAAAAATAGACACATAGATCAATTAAACGGAATAGAGATTCTGGAAGTAAATCCACAATCATATAGTTAACTTATCTATTACAAAAGAGGCAAGAATATATAATAGGAACAGTCTCTTCAATAATTGGCACTGGGAAAACTGGACAGCTATATGTAAAGCTACATGGATTACTTTTTTACACTATACACAATGGATTAAACACCTAAATGTGAGGCCTCAAACCATAAAATTTCTAGAAGAAGACACAGTAAGATCTTTGACAACACCCGTAGCAACATTTTCCTAGATAAGTCTCCCGAGGCAAGGGAAACAAAAGCAAAAATAAACTATTGGGAATGTCAAAATAAAAAGTTTCTGCACAGCAAAGAAAACCATCAACAAAACTAAAACAAAGCCTACTAAATTGGAGAAGATGTTTGCAAGTGGTATATTTGATAAGGGGTTAATATCCAAAAAATATAATGAACTTATACAATTCAACACCAAAAAACCCCCCAAATAATCCAATTAAAAATGAGCAGAAGACATGAATGGACATTTTCCAAAGACACACACATATGACCGACAGACACATGAAAAGATTCTCAATATCACTAATGATCAGGGAAATGCAAATCAAAGCCACAATAGTACATCACCTCACACCTTCAGAATGGCTAAAATCAAAACCCAAGAAACATTGGTGAGGATGTTACATGGGAAGAAAGAAACTACTGTGTATTGTGGGAATGCACACTGGTGCAGCTCTATAAAAAACAGTATGGAGGTTTCTCGAAAGTTAAAAATAATATTGTCATATGTTCTAGTAATTCCCATACTGTGTATTTACCCAAAAAATATGAAAACACTAGTTCAAAAAGATAAATACACCCCTGTGTCTATTGCAGCATTATTTACAATTGCCAGGATATGAAATCAACCCACGTGTCCATCCATAGATGAATGGATAAAGAAGAGGTGGTATATAAACACAATGGAATTTTAGCCATAAAAACAATGAAATCTTGCCATATGCAACAACATGCATGGACCTAGAGAGTACAATGCTAAATGAATCAAGTCAGTCAGAGAAAGACAAATATATGATTTCATTCATGTGGAAATTAAGAAACAAAACAAATGAAAGTTTTAAAAAAGAGAAAAAGCCTCTTGAATATAGAGAACAAGCTGGTGGTTGCTAGAGAAGAATGAATGGGGGGATGAGTGAAAAATGTGAAGGAAATTAGGAGTACACTTATTAATGATGAAAACAGTAATGTATAGAATTGTTAATCATATTGTACAGCTGAAAATAATATAACACTTTTAATTATATTTGAATAAAAAGGCCAATAGTAGTGAAAAGAAGGCAGCAGTAGCTATACTTATATTAGACAAAAGAGACTTTAAGCTAAAAAATGTTCACAAATAATGTCATATAATGATAAAGGGTTGAATAATAATGATATAATAATTATATATATTTATGTATCCAACAGTGAAGCACCTAATTATATAAAATAAATACTAACAGAACTAAAAGGTGAAATAAACAGGATACAGTAATATTTGGAGACTAATACTGCATTCTCCACAATTAATATGTCATCTGGACAGAGAATCAATAAAGAAATTGCATTTGAATAACATATAGACGAAATGGACCTAACACCATATACGAGATAGTCCATCCAACAGTAGTGGAAATCACATTCTTCTCAAATGTACTTGGGACATTTTCTAGGATAGATCCTATGTTAGGCCACCAAATAAGTCTCAACACATTCAAGGAGACAGAAATCATGTCAAGTATTCTTGACACAGTGTTATAAAACTAGAAATCAACAACCAGAATAAAACTGGAAAATTCTCAAATATGAAGATGTTAGCACACTCCCCAACAATCATTGGATCAAAAAGAAAGCAGAAGGTAAATAAAAATATATATATATTTTAAAGATTTATTTATTTTAGAGAGAGAGTATAGAGGGTGAGAGGAGAGGGGAGAGAGAATCCTAAGAAGACTCCCTGCTGAGCATGGAGCCCAACATAGGACTTGATCCCATGACCCTGTGATCATGACCTGAGCTGAAGCCAGGAGTCTGACAGTTAACTGACTGTGCCACCCAGGTGCCCCAAAATATATTTTGAAACAAATGGTAATGGAAACACACATATTAAAGTTTATGAGATGCAAAAAAAGCAGTTCTAAGGAAAGTTAATAACTATATATGCATATATTAATAAAAAAGAGTTCAAACCTAACATTACACTTCAGGAAACTAGAAAAAGAAGAGTAAATTGAGCCCAAAGTTAGCAAAAAGAATAAAGATTATTACAGAAATTGAAAGTAAGAATAGAAAAATAATAGAAAAGACCTGCAAGACTAAGACTTCTTTGAAAAGATAAATAAAATAGACAAACCTTTAGCTAGACTGGCCAAGAAACAACAAAAGAGGACTCAAATAAATAAATTTATAAATGCAAGAGAAGACATTATAACCAATACCATAGCAACACAGCAGATCATAGTGGACTACTCTTATCAATTATATGCCAACAAAGTATGAGTTTACCCTGCTATACCCAAAACAAAGCATTCCTATGAGAATTCCCATAACCCCAAATTGTGTAAAGAATAATTATCACTAATTTATATGGAAAAAATTTTTGAGCATTCCTAGACCCAAACATAACCTCTGTTAGGCTTTTCTAGTATCTTAAGACAAATCCTGCTAATGGAGACACAAAGTAAATCGAGATAAAGCGCAGATGCTTACAGAAAAAATTCAAAGCTATCGTGGCTTGATGCCAAGGTGCTGACAGTAGTTTTCGGAGAAAGAACTTGGTGATGCCCATGCTCACTGCTTGAGGTGTGCACTAGTCTCCTTCTTAACATAGGCTTTTATCATCACTACAACAGCAAAAAGGGAATCTAGCAAATCATACAGCTGAGAGTATACTATTATAAAGGTCTAACAGTATAGGTAAAGTAGTGTAATGTAATTTATAGGTAAAATGTGATATATGTACATGTCATAAGCCCCAGAGCAATAGTAAAAAAGTAATAAAAAGTAGCTTATATTTACTAAGCGAACAGTGGAGATAAAATACTTAAAAAAAAAAAAATCCTGGGGCACCTGGGTGGTTCAGTGGGTCAAAGCCTCTGCCTTCGACTCAGGTCATGATCCCAGAGTCCTGGGATCGAGCCCCGCATTGGGCTCCCTGCTCTGTGGAGAGCCTGCTTCCTCCTCTCTCTCTGCCTGCCTCTCTGCCTACTTGTGATCTCTGTCTATCAAATAAATAAATAAAAATCTTAAAAAAAAAAGCCTACATACTTGTAAAGATCTAAGAAAGAACGAAAAACTAATATAAAATGTAAAACACACAATATAATTAAACCCAGTTATACCAATAATTACATTAAATGTAATTCCAACACCAATTAAATCCAAACACCAATTAAAAGATATCGTCTCACTGGGTTAAAAAGAAGGAACCCAAGACCTTAATTTATGATGTCTAGAAAAAATTCACATGAAATATAAATTTACACACAGGATAAAATTGAAAAAGGAGATATATTCAACAAATAACTGTAAGAAAGCTACAGTAACTGTATCAACATAGGATTTTAGAATAAAGAACACTACCACAGGCAAGGAAGAACATTGCATGATGATAAAGGGTAAATTCGTTAGTCCTGTTTGAGTAGACACATAATCACAAAGCTTCAAAATACATGAAGAAGATGACAAAACTAAAAAGAGAAGTAGACAAATCTATCATTACATCTGGAATCTTAAACCCTCTGTCTCATAAATTGATAGGACAAATGGGCATAAAATCAATAAGGATACAGGGGTGCCTGCATGGCTCAGTGGGTGAAAGCCTCTGCCTTCAGCTCAGGTCGTGATCCCAGGGTCCTGGGATTGAGCCCCACATTGGGTTCTCTGCTCAGCAGGGAGCCTGCTTCTCCCTCTCTGCCTGCCTCTCTGCCTGCTTGTGATCTCTGTCAAATAAATAATAAAATCTTAAAAAAAAAAATCAGCAAGGATACAGAAGACTAACATTATCAGCCCACTTTAAATAACTGACATTTTAGAACGCACCACACATTTTTTCAAGTTCAGATGGTAAAATCACCAAAATGGACCATATGCTTGGCCATAAAGAAGGCAGTCAATTAAAAAGTATTAAAATCATGCAGTGTATGATTTCTGATCAAAACAGAATTAATTACACATATAAACCTGAGAAAATGTCAAGTACTTGGTAATTACAATGTGCTTTTTTGTTTTTATACAATATACTTCTAAATAGCAAATGGAACAAAGAAAAAATAACAAATATCTTGTATTCTTTAAAACTAAAATTACAAGATATCACATTTTTCATATATAACTGAAGAAATGCCTGGAAAGATATTTGTATTTTTAAATGATTATATTATAAAAGAAAAAAATAATGGATATAAAATATCTGATAAGATGTTCTCTTATTTTTTTGAAAAAATAAAACAGGTTTATAAATTTGCAACCAGTTGTAAACTTATTTTTTATCTAGGTGAAAAATTGCTTCTATCATTTCAAAATATAGAATTCATAGAAATAATTTCAGAAAACTTTCTTTTCAATCTTTTAGAATCTACTTTGAGTTCTTTTTCAGGTCATTAATTTATATGGTAGAGTAGTGCCTTTAGACTTTCTGAAAAATGACATATTTTAACAATAGCTAAAGTACTCAATTTTAGGAAGATGATTGTGAATGCGAAGTTACTCTGTAAGCTAAAGTGACTTATGATCTATCAGTATATGTATTTAGTATTCCTGCCTAGATACTATGTAAACACTTAGTAAGGAATAGCCATAAGGCATTTCAGTGTAAAGAGTTAAATTCATCACCTGTTCACTCAAAAAAAAAAGTTTTTGGCCTACAGACAACTGCCATACTCTCTGATCTTTGAATTCTCATACAAATAATTATCTAAACTCTGAATATTCATTTACACCTTATATAACAAGTGTTGTGATCATTTGTAGACTAGCAGATAAAAATGTAGAAGTGTGTATTTAAAATGGGATTATAACTCTGAAGAGTTTGCTGGGGTTTATTAGAGATTTCAAACTTTACTTTTCATAGTTCATTTACATTCACGTACTTCATTTTTCAAAAAAGTGCATGTTAGACAAACTTAAGATTTGGGTTTTCTATATATTCATTTTCTATATATTCATTTTTTCATTGTGATTAGGTATGGTGACTCAAGATAACTGTTTTTTTCTTAGGATTATGTTTTTGACTCAAAATAACTTTGTCAGTCTTATTTGCCCTAGGGACTTGTGGATTATTAAATGTTTTACTTTATGCATTTCTGAATAGTGAATGTGTGGAAGAATGTAAGTGAAATTTGGCAATTTATAGGGCTAGAGAAGCAGCTTTTTAAAAATGAAATCTTTTTAAAAATGAAATCTTGGGGCGCCTGGGTGGCTCAGTGTTAAACCCTCTGCTTTTGGCTCAGGTCATGATTCCAGCGTCCCGGGATCGAGCCCCACATTGGGTTCTCTGCTTAGCAGAGAGCCTGTCGTCCCCCCCCCCCCACCTCTCTGACTACTTGTGATCTCTGTCTGTCAAATAAATAAATAAAATCTTTAAAAAAATGAAATCTTGCCATTTGCAATGACATGGATGGTATTGCAGTGACATAGAGGGTATTGTGCTAAGTGAAATAAGTCAATCAGAAAAAACAAGTATCATATAATCTTACTCATATGTGGCATTTAAGAAACAAAACAGAGGATCATACAGGAAGAGGAAAAAATAAAACAAGATGAAATAGAAGAGGTAGACAAGCCATAAACGACTCTTAGTCATAGGAAACAAACTGAGGGTTCCTGGAGGGGAGAGGTGTGGGGGTATGAGGTAATTGGGTGATGGACATTAAGAAGAGCATGTGATGTAATAAGCACTGAGTATATATAATACTGATGAATCATTAATCTCTACCTCTGAAACTAATAATACCTTATATGTTAATTAATTGTATTTAACTAAAAAAATCCAAACAAAAATTTGAAAAGAACCAGCTTTAGAGGAAACAAATTATATGCATTTTCAATGAGATTAGTAGGGTCTAATTTTAGACTCCAAGAGCAATATGATTATTACTTTTGATGGCAAAATATTTAAATTCATTTGTTTATTTTTTATAAAAGCCTCTATATTGAAAAAACATTTTAAAAACTTTTTCTTTTTACTTATATATATTTCATATATTTAATATGAAAAATTAAAATTATCTTGTTCTCCTACACTTGGCCAAATATTCTAACTAAATGCAGTATGCAGTTGATAGCATTTTATGAATTCTAAAATTTTAAGCAGAAAGTTTGAGTTGTTTTTTCAAGAAGTTTGAGTAATGTTCTAATCTTCATTCTACCTTGCAACTTTGCCAAAAGATCTGATTAAAACAAATAAATGCCAATAGCCAATAACAATCAAGATGATATTATTTCAAATATTAGGGAGAAAAATGTTTATTTTATTTCTGAATTAACTCTCACAGTAATAAACACAAATATGCCTTTGCTTAAAGTAGTACTTAAAATATGGTCAAACATTGAACAACAAAGAAAGCAGTAAGAAATAAAGGTAGATAAGAGGAGAAAAATTATACTAAAACTTACAAGTGAAGAAAGGTCTAAATGGTGGTGTAGTTGGATGAGAAACGGACTCTTGGTCTTGGCTCAGGTCATGATTTCAGCATTGTGGCATCAAGCACCAAGTCAGGCTCTATTTGGAGCACAGAGTCTGCTTCAGATTCTCTCATCCTCTCCCTATGCCCCTCCTGCTCATACTCTTTCTCAAATAAATACATAATCTTTTAAAAAACGTGATGAGCAAATTTAATTCTCAGTTTTATAACACCTGAGATGGAAACAGCACTTAATATCATAAGAGCATGTATACCAAAAAATAATCTGAAAAAAGTTTTTTTGATATTATGCAGTAAAGGAAAATAATTGTGTGAAATTTGAAGAAAACAAAACTTATATTGGCTATCTACAGAGTTGCCTTGTCCAAGAATATAGTACATCTTTAATTTTAATGTAAAGTAGTTTTACATTTAAAAACCATCTTTTAGGGGTGCCTGGGTGGCTCAGTGGGTTAAGCCTCTGCCTTCGGCTCAGGTCATGATCTCAGGGTCCTGGGATCGAGCCCCGCATTGGGCTCTCTGCTCAGCAGGGAACCTGCTTCCTCCTCTCTCTCTGCCTGCCTCTCTGCCTACTTGTGATCTCTCTCTGTCAAATAAATAAAATCTTTAAAAAAAAAAACCCATCTTTTAATATGATATCTGTTTATCTTAGAAATAACTATATTTGATCTTCAAAATCTTATATGACATTTAAATTTTTTTTTATTTCTTATTTTTTTTATAAACATATAATGTATTTTTATCCCCAGGGGTACAGGTCTGTGAATCACCAGGTTTACACACTTCACAGCTTCATCATAGCACATACCCTCCACAATGTCCATAACCCCCCTCCCCCTCTCCCAACCCCACCTCCGCCCAGCAACCCCCAGTTTGTTTTGTGAGATTAAGAGTCATTTATGATTTGTCTCCCTCCCAATCCCATCTTGTTTCATTTTTTCTTCTATCCCCTAACCCCCCATGTTGCATCTCCATGTCCTCATATCAGGGAGATCATATGATAGTTTTTTCCACTGATTGACTTATTTCACTAAGCATGATACCCTCCAGTTCCATCCATGTCATCGCAAATAGCAAGATTTCATTTCTTTTGATGGCTGCATAGTATTCCATTGTGTATATATACCACTCTTCTTTATCCATTCATCTGTTGATGGACATCTACGTTCTTTCCATAGTTTGGCTATTGTAGACATTGCTGCTATAAACATTTGGGTGCACGTGCCCCTTCGGATCACTACGTTTGTATCTTTAGGGTAAATACCCAGTAGTGCAATTGCTGGGTCTTAGGGTGGTTCTATTTTCAACATTTTGAGGAACTTCCATCCTGTTTTCCAGAGTGGTTGCACCAGCTTGCATTCCCACCAACAGTGTAGGAGGGTTCCCCTTTCTCCGCATCCTCGCCAGCATCTGTCATTTCCTGACTTGTTAATTTTAGCCATTCTGACTGGTGTGAGGTGATATCTCATTGTGGTTTTGATTTGTATTTCCCTGATGACAAGCGATGTGGAGCACTTTTTCATGTGTCTGTAGGCCATCTGGATGTCTTCTTTGCAGAAATTTCTGTTCATGTCCTCTGCCCATTTCTTGATTGGATTGTTTGTTCTTTGGGTGTTGAGTTTGCTAAGTTCCTTATAGATTTTGGACACTAGCCCTTTATCTGATATGTCATTTGCAAATATCTTCTCCCATTCTGTCAGTTGTCTTTGGTTTTGTTAACTGTTTCCTTTGCTGTGCAAAAGCTTTTGATCTTGATGAAGTCCCAATAGTTCATTTTTGCCCTTGCTTCCCTTGCCTTTGCCGATGTGCCTAGGAAGACGTTGCTGCGGCTGAGGTCGAAGAGGTTGCTGCCTTTGTTCTCCTTAAGGATTTTGATGGATTCCTTTCTCACATTGAGGTCCTTCATCCATTTTGAGTCTATTTTCATGTGTGGTGTAAGGAAGTGGTCCAATTTCATTTTTCTGCATGTGGCTGTCCAATTTTCTGAGCACCATTTATTGAAGAGGCTGTCTTTTTTCCATTGGACATTCTTTCCTGCTTTTTCGAAGGTTAGTTGACCATAGAGTTGAGGGTCTATTTCTGGGCTCTCTATTCTGTTCCATTGATCTATGTGTCTGTTTTTGTGCCAGTACCATGCTGTATGATGATGACATCTTTGAAATAGAGCTTGAAGTCCGGAATTGTGATGCCACCCACTTTGGCTTTCTTGTTCAATATTCCTTTGGCTATTCGAGGTCTTTTCTGGTTCCATATAAATTTTAGGATTATTTGTTCCATTTCTTTGAAAAAAAATGGATGGTATTTTGATACGGACTGCATTAAATGTGTAGATTGCTTTAGGTAGCATGGACATTTTCACAATATTTATCCTTCCAATCCAGGAGCATGGAACATTTTTCCATTTCTTTGTGTCTTCCTCAATTTCTTTCATGAGTACTTTATAGTTTTCTGCATATAGATTCTTAGCCTCTTTGGTTAGGTTTATTCCATATCTTATGGTTTGGGGTGCAATTGTAAATGGGATTAACCCCTTAATTTCTTTTTCTTCTGTCTTGTTGTTGCTATACAGAAATGCAACTGATTTCTGTGCATTGATTATATGTCCTGACATTTTACTGAATTCCTGTACAAGTTCTAGCAGGTTTGGAGTGGAGTTTTTTGGGTTTTCCACATATAGTATCATATCATCTGTGAAGAGTGATAGTTTGACTTCTTCTTTGCCAATTTGGATGCCTTTAATTTCTTTTTCTTGTCTGATTGCTGAGGCTAGGACTTCTAGTACTTTGTTGAATAGCAGTGGTGATAATGGACATCTGTGCCGTGTTCCTGACCTTAACGGAAAAGCTTTCAGTTTTTCTCCATTGAGAATGATATTTGCAGTGGGTTTTT
Source organism: Meles meles (assembly GCF_922984935.1). Classification (NCBI taxonomy): domain Eukaryota; kingdom Metazoa; phylum Chordata; class Mammalia; order Carnivora; family Mustelidae; genus Meles; species Meles meles. The sequence goes on along the minus strand of NC_060071.1, from coordinate 97,144,364 downwards.
CATAGATGGCTTTGATAATATTGAGGTATATGCCCTCTATCCCTACACTTTGAAGCGTTTTGATCAGGAAGCGATGCTGTAATTTGTCAAATGCTTTTTCAGCATTTATTGAGAGTATCATATGGTTCTTGTTCTTTCTCTTATTAATGTGTTGTATCACATTGATTGATTTGTGGATGTTGAACCAACCCTGCAGCCCTGGAATAAATCCCACTTGGTCGTGGTGAATAATCCTTTTAATGTACTGTTGAATCCTATTGGCTAGTATTTTGGTGAGAATTTTTGCATCTGTGTTCATCAAGGATATTGGTCTGTAGTTCTCTTTTTTGGGATCCTTGTCTGGTTTTGGGATCAAGGTGATTTTGGCCTCATAAAATGAGTTTGAAAGTTTTCCTTCCATTTCTATTTTTTGGAACAGTTTCAGGAGAATGGGAATTAGTTCTTCTTTAAATGTTTGGTAGAATTCCCTTGGGAAGCCGTTTGGCCCTGGGTTTTGTTTGTTTGGAGATTTTTGATGCCTGTTTCCATCTCCTTACTGGTTATGGGCCTGTTCAGGTTTTCTATTTCTTCCTGGTTCAGTTGTGGTAGTTTATATGTGTCTAGGAATGCATACATTTCTTCCAGATTGTCCAGTTTGTTGGCATAGAGTTGCTCATAGTATGTTCTTATAATTGTCTGTATTTCTTTGGTGTTAGTTGTGATCTCTCCTCTTTCATTCATGATTTTATTGATTTGGGTCCTTTCTCTTTTCTTTTTGATGAGTCTGGCCAGGGGTTTATCAATCTTATTGATTCTTTCAAAGAACTGGCTCCTCGTTTCATTGATTTTTTTCTATTGTTTTTTGGTTCCTATTTCATTGATTTCTGCTCTGATCTTCATGATTTCTCTTCTCCTGCTGGATTTAGGGTTTCTTTCTTGTTCTTTCTCCAGCTCCTGTAGGTGTAGGGTTAGGTTGTATACTTGAGACCTTGCTTGTTTCTTGAGAAAGACGTGTATCGCTATATATTTTCCTCTCAGGACTGCCTTTGATGTGTCCCACAGATTTTGAACCATTGTGTTGTCATTATCCTTTGTTTCCATGAATTTTTTCAATTCTTCTTTAATTTCCTGGTTGACCCATTCATTCTTTAGAAGGATGCTGTTTAGTCTCCAAATTTTTGGGTTCTTTCCAGCTTTCCTCTTGTAATTGAGTTCTAGCTTCAGAGCATTGTGGTCTGAAAATATGCATGGAATCATCCCAATCTTTTGATACCGGTGAGGCCTGATTTAGGACCTAGGATGTGATCTATTCTGGAGAATGTTCCATGTGCACTAGAGAAGAATATGTATTCTGTTGCTTTGGGATGAAATGTTCTGAATATATCTGTGATGTCCATCTGGTCCAATGTGTCATTTAAGGCCTTTATTTCCTTGTTGATCTTTTCCTTGGATGATCTGCCCATTTCAGTGAGGGGAGTGTTAAAGTCCCCTACTATTATTGTATTATTATTGATGTGTTTCTTTGATTTTGTTATTAATTAGTTTATATAGTTAGCTGCTCCCATGTTAGGGGCATAGATATTTAAAATTGTTAGATCTTCTTGTTGGACAGACCCTTTGAGTAGGATATAGTGTCCTTCCTCATCTCTTATTATAGTCTTTGGCTTAAAATCTAATTGATCTGATACAAGGATTGCCACCACAGCTTTCCTCTGATGCCCATTAGCATGGTAAATTGTTTTCCACCCCCTTACTTTAAATCTGGTGGTGTCTTCACATCTAAAATGAGTTTCTTGTAGGCAACATATAGATGGGTTTTGTTTTTTTATCCATTGTGATACACTTTGTCTTTTGATTGGGGCACTTAGCCCATTATCATTCAGGGTAACTATTGAGAGATATGAGTTCAGCGCCATTATATTGCCTGTAAGGTGACTGTTACTGTATATTGTCTCTGTTCCTTTCTGATCTACTCCTTTTAGGGTCTCTTTGCTTAGAGGACCCTTTTCAATATTTCCTGTAGAGCTGGTTTGGTGTTTGCAAATTCTTTCAGTTTTTGTTTGTCCTGGAAGCTCTTTATCTCTCCTTCTATTTTCTTTTTTTTTTTTTTAAGATTTTATTTATTTATTCGAGAGAGACAGTGAGAGAGAGCATGAGCGAGGAGAAGGTCAGAGAGAGAAGCAGACTTCCCGTGGAGCTGGGAGCTGGATGCGGGACTCGATTCCGGGACTCCGGGATCATGACCTGAGCTGAAGGCAGGCATCCAACCAACGGAGCCACCCAGGCATCCCACTCTCCTTCTATTTTCAATGATAGCCTAGCTGGGTATAGTATTCTTGGCTGCATGTTTTTCTCATTTAGTGCTCTGAATATATCATACCAGCTCTTTCTGGCCTGCCAGGTCTCTGTGGATAAGTCTTCTGCCAATCTAATATTTTTACCATTGTATGTTACAGACTTCTTTTCCCGGGCTGCTTTCAGGATTTTCTCTATGTCACTAGGACTTGTAAATTTTACTGTTAGGTGATGGGGTTTGGACCTATTCTTGTTGATTTTGAGGGGGGTTCTCTGCACCGCCTGGATTTTGATGCTTGTTCCCTTTGCCATATTAGGGAAATTCTCTCCAATAATTCTCTCCAATATACCTTCTGCTCCCCTCTCTCTTTCTTCTTCTTCTGGAATCTCAATTATTCTAATATTGTTTCATCTTATGGTGTCACTTTTCTCTCGAATTTTCCCCTCACGGTCCAGTAGCTGTTTGTCCCTCTTTTGCTCAGCTTCTCACAGTTCTGGAGACTGGAAGTTTACGATCAAGGTGCAACCAGGGTTGGCTTCTGGTGAGACTCTCTCCTTAGCTTGCATGTTGCTTTCTCACTGTGTCCTCACATTGCCTTTCCCCTGTGGAAAGAGAATAGTTTCTGGTTTTTCTTCCTCATAAAAACATGTAGTCCTACTAAATTAGGTTCCCACTCTTAGGACCTCAAGTTAAACTTAATTATTTCCTTAAAGGCCCCATCTCAAAATACAGCCACACTGGGTGTTAGACCTTCAACATACTGGGGCAGGATAGCTGGGTTGTATCTGTTTGTTCACTGATACATTTAAGTGTTTACAAAATTGCCTAGCTCAAAAATAGCAGTTGAGCAATTAACCAAAGAGAATTCAGACTAGTAACTTTAATTTGAACCATTTTAGTACTTCAGTGAGGAGTCACCCATTATTAAATAATTAATAGAATATGCAGGCTCTTAAAAAGGAAATATTAGCAACAATACATACTTTTTAAGAACTGACACCATACAAGAACATACTGGCTTCAAGCCCTTTGCATTTGTATCTCCCACTCCTTGGAAAGCTTTTCCTCCAGACAGTTGTGTGGCCCACTCTCAAGTTTTCCCTGATCTAAAAGTCACTTTGTCAGAGGCCTTTCTGACACATTTTGTAAAAGAGCAACCACCCCACCCATTCTTCACCCTCCCTTTACCCTTTACTCAGTTTTAAGATCTTTACACCATCTGACACACACTAATTGCTTTCTGTTGCTTCTTTACAAGAATATAAACTTCAGAAGATAAAGACAGTTATTTTGTTCAGTGATCTAATACTAGAACACAGGGTACTGCCAGCACATAGACGGCATTAAATAAATATTCATTGAAGAATAGGTTAATAAATGGGTATTTTAAATGTCTAATGGAAATACAACTTAGATACAGCTTTTTTTTAAGCTCTAAATTGTGTTAAGAAGTAAAAAGAGAAGAAATTTCTTAGAGTATAACTTCACAGATTTTATTCTTAGTATTCAAAAGTATGCACAACCAGAAAAATGGGGAAAGGAAAATGAAAGACAATTCAGTACAGAAGAAATAAGGAATAATCCATAAACATGTAAAGATTATCAAATTCAAAAACAATCAAAAAAACGTGAATTGTAATGAGAAAAAAGGTCTTTTACTTTTTCCTTCAGAAATAAATTTGTTGTTTTAAAAAAAATGTAGTTTTGGCAAGCCTGTGATGAAAGAGAGGCTCTTATGCAACTGATGGCAGTATAAACTTAAATAAAACATTTCTGGACAAAAAAATTTCTAAAAAATAAATTTCTCTTGGCTTTGGTTCAGTATTTCCACATATTGATTTGACCAGAAAAAAATAAGAGATGCCTGTACCTAAAGAATTCCAGTTATATCAATAAAATAGTAAAACATAAAGAATAGTAAATAGTAAAATAGTAATAGTAAAACATATAAGATAAATTAAATGTTCACAGCAGGATGTCTTAATCTGCTTGGGCTACCATAACAAGTTACCATAGATTTGGCATTTTGTTAAGACAAATAGAGAAATTTATTTCTCACAGTTCTGGAGACTGGAAGTTTAAGATCAAGGTGCAACCAGGGTTGGCTTCTGGTGAGACTCTCTCCTTAGCTTGCATGTTGCTTTCTCACTGTGTCCTCACATTGCCTTTCCCCTGTGGAAAGAGAATAGTTTCTGGTTTTTCTTCCTCATAAAAACATGTAGTCCTACTAAATTAGGTTCCCACTCTTAGGACCTCAAGTTAAACTTAATTATTTCCTTAAAGGCCCCATCTCAAAATACAGCCACACTGGGTGTTAGACCTTCAGCATACTGGGGCAGGGTAGCAGGGTGGGGGGGATGGGACATAGCTCAGTCCATAAGGAGAATGGCTAAATGATTCCCTATATAATCACAAAATGAACTATTATGCAGCTATCAATAAGGACTTAATGAGAAGATTTAATGACCTAATAAACATTAACTGTATGATTAATGAAAAAATTAGTTTAAAAAAGATAAATAGAATAATCTCAAATTGATTAAGGTAGCTCATATTTTTTTTCCTTTTTTCCGTTTTTTTTTTTTTATTTCTTATTTTTTATAAGCATACAATGTATTTTTACCCCAGGGGTACAGCTCTGTGAATCGCCAGGTTTACACACTTCACAGCACTCACCATAGCACATAACCTCCCCAATGTCCATAACCCCCTCCCCCTCTCCCAACCCCACCTCCCCCCAGCAAACCTGTTTGTTTTGTGAGCTTAAGAGTCACTTATGGTTTGTCTCCCTCCCAATCCCATCTTGTTTCATTTATTCTTCTCCTATCCCCCTAAACCCCATGCTGCATCTCCATATCTTCATATCAGGGTGATCATATGATAGTTGACTTTCTCCAATAGACTTATTTCACTAAGCAAGATACGCTCTAGTTCCATCCACAATGTCGCAAATGGCAAGATTTCATTTCTTTTGATGGCTGCATAGTATTCCATTGTGTATATATACCACTCTTCTTTATCCATTCATCTGTTGATGGACATCTAGGTTCTTTCCATAGTTTGGCTATTGTAGACATTGCTGCTATAAACATTTGGGTGCACGTGCCCCTTCGGATCACTACGTTTGTATCTTTAGGGTAAATACCCAGTAGTGCAACTGCTGGGTCATAGGTTAGTTCTATTTTCAACATTTTGAGGAACCTCCATACTGTTTTCCAGAGCGGTTGCACCAGCTTGCATTCCCACCAACAGTGTAGGAGGGTTCCCCTTTCTCCGCATCCTCGCCAGCATCTGTCATTTCCGGACTTGTTAATTTTAGCCACTCTGACTGGTGTGAGGTGATATCTCATTGTGGTTTTGATTTGTATTTCCCTGATGCCGAGTGACGTGGAGCACTTTTTCATGTGTCTGTAGGCCATCTGGATGTCTTCTTTGCAGAAATGTCTGTTCATATTCTCTGCCCATTTCTTGATTGGATTGTTTGCTCTTTGGGTGTTGAGTTTACTAAGTTCCTTATAGATTTGGATACTAGTCCTTTATCTGATACGTCGTTTGCAAATATCTTCTCCCATTCTGTCAGTTGTCTTTTGGTTTTGTTAACTGTTTCCTTTGCTGTGCAAAAGCTTTTGATCTTGATGAAATCCCAATAGTTCATTTTTGCCCTTGCTTCCCTTGCCTTTGCCGTTGTTCCTAGGAAGATGTTGCTGCGGCTGAGGTCGAAGAGATTGCTGCTGCGTTCTCCTCAAGGATTTTGATGGATTCCTTTCTCACATTGAGGTCCTTCATCTATTTTGCGTCTATTTTCGTGTGTGGTGTAAGGAAGTGGTCCGATTTCATTTTTCTGCATGTGGCTGTTCAATTTTCCCAGCACCATTTACTGAAGAGGCTGTCTTTTTTCCATTGGACATTCTTTCCTGCTTTGTCAAAGATTAGTTGACCATAGAGTTGAGGGTCTATTTCTGGGCTCTCTATTCTGTTCCATTGATCTATGTGTCTGTTTTTGTGCCAGTACCATGCTGTCTTGAAGATGACAACTTTATAATAGAGCTTGAAGTCCGGAATTGTGATGCCACCAACTTTGGCTTTGCTCTTCAATATTCCTTTGGCTATTCGAGGTCTTTTCTGGTTCCATATAAATTTTAGGATTATTTGTTCCATTTCTTTGAAAAAAATGGATGGTATTTTGATAGGGATTGCATTAAATGTGTAGATTACTTTAGGAAGCATGGACATTTTCACAATATTTATCCTTCCAATCCAGGAGCATGGAACATTTTTCCATTTCTTTTTGTCTTCCTCAATTTCTTTCATGAGTACTTTATAGTTTTCTGCATATAGTTTCTTAGCCTCTTTGGTTAGATTTATTCCTAGGTATCTTATAATTTTGGATGCCATTGTAAATGGAATTGACTCCTTAATTTCTCTTTCTTCTGTCTTGTTGGTGTACAGAAATGCAACTGATTTCTGTGCATTGATTTTATATCCTGACACTTTACTGAATTCCTGTACAAGTTCTAGCAGTTTTGGAGTGGAGTCTTTTGGGTTTTCCACATATAGTATCATATCATCTGCGAAGAGTGATAGTTTGACTTCTTCTTTGCCGATTTGGATGCCTTTAATTTCCTTTTGTTGTCTGATTGCTGAGGCTAGGACTTCTAGTACTATGTTGAATAGCAGTGGTGATAATGGACATTCCTGCCGCCCTGGAATAAATCCCATTTGGTCGTGGTGAATAATCCTTTTAATGTACTGTTCAATCCTATTGGCTAGTATTTTGGTGAGAATTTTTGCATCTGTGTTCATCAAGGGTATTGGACTGTAATTCTCCATCTTGGAGGGGTCTTTGTCTGGTTTTGGGATCAAGGTGATTTTGGCCTCATAAAATGAGTTTGGAAGTTTTCCTTCCATTTCTATTTTTTGGAACAGTTTCAGGAGAATAGGAATTAGTTCTTCTTTAAATGTTTGGTAGAATTCCCCTGGGAAGCCGTCAGGCCCTGGGCTTTTGTTTGTTTGGAGATTTTTGATGACTGTTTCCATCTCCTTTCTGGTTATGGGCCTGTTCAGATTTTCTATTTCTTCCTGGTTCAGTTGTGGTAGTTTATATGTCTCTAGGAATGCATCCATTTCTTCCAGATTGTCAAATTTGTTGGCATAGATTTGCTCATAGTATGTTCTAATAATTGTCTATATTTCTTTGGTTTTAGTTGTGATCTCTCCTCTTTCATTCATGATTTTATTTATTTGGTTCCTTTCTCTTTGCTTTTTGATAAATCTGGCCAGGGGTTTATCAATCTTATTGATTCCTTCAAAGAACCAGCTCCTCGTTTCACTGATTTTTTCTATTGTTTTTTTGGTTCCTAGTTCATTGATTTCTGCTCTGATCTTTATGATTTCTCTTCTCTTGCTGGGTGTAGGGTTTCTTTCTTGTTCTTTCTCCAGCTCCTTTACGTGTAGGGTTAGGTTGTGTGCTTGAGACCTTTCTTGTTTCTTGAGAAAGGCTTGTACTGCTATATATTTTCCTCTCAGGCCTGCCTTTGCTGTGTCCCACAGATTTTGAACCGTTGTGTTTTCGTTATCATTTGTTTCATGAATTTTTTCAATTCTTCTTTAATTTCCTGGTTGACCCATTCCTTCTTTAGAAGGATGCTGTTTAGTCTTCATGTATTTGGGTTTTTTCCAGCTTTCCTCTTGTGATTGAGTTCTAGCTTCAGAGCATTGTGGTCTGAAAATATGCAGGGAATGATCCTAATCTTTTGATACTGGTTGAGACCTGATTTGTGACCCAGGATGTGATCTATTCTGGAGAAGGTTCCATGTGCACTAGAGAAGAATGTGTATTCTGTTGCTTTGGGATGAAATGTTCTGAATATATCTGTGATGTCCATACGGTCCAGAGTGTTATTTAAGGCCTTTATTTCCTTGTTGATCTTTTCCTTGGATGAGCTGTCCATTTCAGTGAGGGGAGTGTTAAAGTCCCCTACTATTATTGTATTATTGTTGATGTGTTTCTTTGATTTTGTTATTACTTGGTTGATATAGTTGGCTGCTCCCACGTTAGGGGCATAGATATTGAAAATTGTTAGATCTTCTTGTTGGACAGACCCTTTGAGTAGGATATAGTGTCCTTCCTCATCTCTTATTATAGTCTCTGGCTTAAAATCTAATTGATCTAAGGATTGCCACTCCAGCTTTCTTCTGATGCCCATTAGCATGGTAAATTGTTTTCCACCCCCTCACTTTAAATCTGGAGGTGTCTTCGCATCTAAAATGTGTTTCTTGTAGGCAACATATAGATGGGTTTTATTTTTTTATCCATTCTGATACCCTGTGTCTTTTGATTGGGGCATTTGGCCCATTAACATTCAGGGTAACTATTGAGAGATATGAATTTAGTGCCATTGTATTGCCTGTAAGGTGACTGTTACTGTATATTGTCTCTGTACCTTTCTAATCTACTACTTTTAGGCTCTCTCTTTGCTTAGAGGACCTCTTTCAGTATTTCCTGTAGGGCTGGTTTGGTGTTTGCAAATTCTTTCAGTTTTTGTTTGTCCTGGATGCTTTTTATCTCTCCTTCTATTTTCAGTGATAGCCTAGCTGGGTATAGTATTCTTGGCTGCATGTTTTTCTCGTTTAGTGCTCTGAATATATCATGCCAGCACTTTCTGGCCTGCCAGGTCTCTGTGGATAAGTCTGCTGCCAATCTAATATTTTACCATTGTATGTTACAGACTTCTTTTCCCGGGCTGCTTTCAGGATTTTGTCTATGTCACTAAGACTTGTAAATTTTACTATTAGGTGATGGGGTGTGGGCTTATTCTTGTTGATTTCGAGGGGGGTTCTCTGCATCTCCTGGATTTTGATGCTTGTTCCCTTTGCCATATTAGGGAAATTCTCTCCAATAATTCTCTCCAATAGACCTTCTGCTCCCCTCTCTCTTTCTTCTTCTTTTGGAATCCCAATTATTCTAATGTTGTTTCATCTTATGGTGTCACTTTTCTCTCGAAGTCTCCCCTCGTGGCCCAGTAGCTGTTGGTCCCTCTTTTGCTCAGCTTCTTTATTCTCTGTCATTTGGTCTTCTATATCACTAATTCTTTCTTCTTCCTCATTTATCCTAGCAGTGAGAGCCTCCATTTTTTATTACACCTTATTAATAGCTTTTTTGATTTCAACTTGGTTGGATTTTAGTTCTTTTATTTCTCCAGAAAGGGCTTTTATATCTCCAGAGAGGGTTTCTCTAATATCTTCAATGCCTTTTTCGGGCCCGGCTAGAATCTTCAGAATCGTCATGCTGAACTCCTGATCTGACATATTACCAATGTCTGTATTGATTAGGTCCCTAGCCTTCGGTACTGCCTCTTGTTCTTTTGTTTGTCGTGATTTTTTCAGCCTTGTCATTTTGTCCAGATAAGAGGATATGAAGGATCAAATAAAATACTAAAAGGGTGGCAAAGACTCCAGAAAAATGTGCTGTAAACAAATCAGAAGAGACCCCAAATTGTGGGGGGGAGAAAGGGGATAAAAAGAGGTTCAGAAAAAAAAATGAAAAAATAAAACAAATAAAGAAAAATATAAAAAAGAAAGAAAAAATATATATTTTAGACAAAGTAGCCAAAAACGTTAAATAAGAAAAGGGTAAAAGTTTTAAAAAATTTAGCAGAAGAAGGAAAAAGAAAGAAAAAAAAATTGAAAAAGAAATTGAATTAACCGCAAGACTAAAGAATCATGGGGTGAATGCTATGAGTTCCGTGCTTTGCTTTCTCCTCCTGTGGAAAATCGCTGCTATCCTAGGTATTGAACCTGCTTTCCTTGATTGATGAACTTCGTCCTGGCTGGATATTTTGTTGATCTTCTGGGGGAGGGGCCTGTTGTAGTGACTCTCAAGTGTCTTTTCCCGAGGCGGAATTGCACCGCCCTTACCGGGAGCTGGACTAAGTAATCCGCTTCGGTTTGCTTTTGGGAGCTTCTGTTCCCTGAACGCTTTCCGTAGAGTTCTAGAGGATGGGAATGAAAATGGCGGCCTCCCAGGTTCCGGCCCAGAGGAGCCAAGAGCCCGGGGCCCCACTCCTTAATGCGCCCCCAGAGTACAGCAACCAATCACTCTCTTATCCCTGGCCTCTAGCCGCGCTCTGAGCTCACCCAGGCTGCGACCAGTTCAAGGTAACCCCGAGCTGAAAGTTCAGTCCTTGGCTCTGTCTCTGTAGCTGGCTTCTCCGTTCTAACACCTGCGAGCTCTGCGACACTCCCACACCCCCGATCCTTCTGTGACCCTGTGGGTCCTGTGGCCACGCTGACCCTGCGTGGGCTTCACCCCAGTTTAGCCTCTGGAGCAATGTCCCTCAGTGGAACAGACTTTTAAAAGTCCTGATTTTGTGCTCCGTTGCTCCGCTGCTTGCTGGGAGCCGGCCCCTCCCCCTGCGGTCTATCTTCCCGTCATTTTGGTTTCACTTCTCCGCCAGTCCTACCTTTCAGAAAGTAGTTGATTTTCTGTTTCTAGAATTGCTGTTCTTCTCTTCGATCTCCCTTTGGATTTGTAGATGTTTGCAATGTTTAGATAAGATATCGAACTGATCTCCTGCTACCTGATGTAGTCTCAGCCTTCTACTTCTCCGCCATCTTGACTCCTCCCCTGACATTTAAATTTTTTAATGTGAAAAAGGTTTTATCTTTAAGAATCACTCTCAAAAATAGTATGTCATTATTATCTTTTAAATAAATATAATTTAAATTCAGAGTCACACATTACTGTCAGATGACTAGAGAAAATGCCTGTTATGTGTTATTCATTTGTCATAAAATTGCAAATGTTTAGAAGTGTGACAAGAAATGTGTGAAAGACAAAGTTTAGTTTTTTGTTTTGTTTTGTTTTGTTTTTCTGGCCAACCAGGGAAGAAACAAACTGGTCCTCACATATATGGATGACAAATGGAACATAAATTATTCTTTGTGTTATGGGCTTGTTGTAAATTATAGGGTGCTAAAATATAAACATATAATGTGTTGGTACATTATAGGATTTGTGTAGTTTTATTTTTATCAGATAATACCAGCTTATTTTTCAAAGTGGGTGTACCAGTTTATTTTTCCACTGGGTGTCTTTGGTATTTACCATCGTTTCACGTTGCTACCAACATTTGATGTTGTCAGATTTTCTCTTTTTTTTTTTTTTTTGCCAATTTGATGGATGGGAACTATTGAAATTTGAATTTTTTAGATGATTAATGTGGTTGAATATATATCTTTAGGGTTAGGTCATTTGTGTTTTCGTTTCTGTGACTTTTTTTCATGTTATGTGTTTATTTTTCTAGCAGGTTGTTTACCTTTCTCTTATTGATTAAAAAAAAAAATCTTTCCATATGTTTTAGCTACAAATCCTTTGATAGTCCTATGAATTGTAAATGTCTTCTCCAAGTTGTGTTTTGTCTTTCAGCATCTTTAGTTATAGGAGTAATTAATTTTAACCTAGCAAAATTCTTCAGTGTTCCTTTTATACATTAAACTTGTTTAAGAATTATGATACTAGGGGGCACCTGGGTGACTCAGTCGGTTAAACATCTGACTCTTGATTGCGGCTCAGGTCATGATCTCAGTGTTGTCCAAATAAGACCCCTGTTGGGCTGTATGCTCAGCTGGGGGTCTGCTTAAGATTGTCTTCCTTTCCCTTTGCCCCTTCCCCTATGCACAGGCTCTCTCACCCTCTCTCTCTCTCTCTCTCAAATAAATAAATCAATCTTTTAAAAAATAATTATGATCCTAAGATCATAAAAATATTGTCATATATTGTCTTTAGAAGTTTTATATTTTTGTCTTTCACATTTAGTTCTTTAATTCACCTGGGGCTAAGTTTTATAACTGGTGTAATATAAAGAATTCCTTTTCCCCTTCAGGATAATAAGTATCCCAGCTCCATTTATTGAAAAGTCAATTTTTCCTCCATTAATTTATAGTAGAATATATCAGTGTCCAGTTATATATGGATTTGTTTCTGCACCTGCATTTCATTTCATATAAATCTTCATTTTTATTTTATTTTTTTTAAAGATTTTATTTATTTATTTGACAGAGAGAGATCACAAGTAGGCAGAGAGGCAGGCAGAGAGAGTGAGAGGGAAGCAGGCTCCCTGCCAAGCAGAGAGCCTGATGCGGGGCTCGATCCCAGGACCCTGAGATCATGACCCGAGCCGAAGGCAGCGGCTTAAACCACTGAGCCACCCAGGCGCCCCTAAATCTTCATTTTTAAATCAAATTCTTATTTATTTCTTCTTACAATCTGGACACAATTTCCTGTTTAAAAGCTTTTGAATCTAGAAAATCTGTTCTGAATTTATTTCATATAAATCTTGATATCTAGTGGTGTAGTTACTGTTATTTCCTCCTTTTAAAAATATATGTTGGCTATCATTGGACTTTTGCAGTTAACTGAATTTTATAATCAGCTTCACACTTGCCCAATAAAATACTTTTGATTGGAATAGTTTATAAATTAACTTGACATCTTTATAAAATTGAGTTCTTTATTTACAAAAATGGTATATTTCCATTTACTCTTGCCATCTTTAATTTCAGCCCACATAAATTTTGTAATTTTTCTATAAAATTTGTGCATTACTTGTGTTAGATTTATTTTCAAACATTTTTGATTTTTGATTCTAAATACTGACATGTATGTGTATGTTAATATATATTTTGATTATTTTGCAAATACCGTATTTTTATTGTGAAATACCATATACATAATAAATTTATAAAAGCATAATTCTAGACTAAAGAATAATTTGAAATTAAACATCCTTCTTATAACCACCAAAATTGGAAAGAGAATATGACCTGTTCCTTAAAACCTCCCTTAGTGTCCTTCCCTGATGGCAGACCTTTCCTCCCTTCAGAGGTAATTACTATTCTGACTTGCATGATAATTATTTTCTTGCTTTTCTTTATAGTTCGTTATATAGTATGACCCTTTATTTAACATTCAAACTATGTAGTATAGAGATAAGTGTATAAAGGGTCATACCATATATATAATTCAATTATTTGACTTTCTTCACTGAAAATTATGCTATTGAGATTTGTCCCTGTTGATGCATGTAAATTATTCTATTACAAGAAAATACCGTGATTTATATATAATTATGTTGAGAGACAATTGGAATGTTCCCAGTTTTTAACTATTGTTAACAAAGCTGTTATATACATGCATTCTCATGCATGTTTTCTGATATAGCTAGGCACTGAATGTGTCTGGATCAAAGGATGAAATGCTGTTTTCTAGAATATACAAAAGATTACTGTACCAGATAATACCAAACCATTTTTTTAAGAAGATTTTACTTATTTATTTGACACAGAGAGAGAGAGAGAGAGATCACAGGTAGGCAGAGAGGCAGGCAGAGAGGGGGAAGCAGGCTCCCTGCTGATCAGAGAACCTGATGTGGGGCTTGATCCAAGGACCCTGAGATCATGACCTGAGCTGAACGCAGAGGCTTAACCCACTGAGCCACCCAGGTGCCCCAATACCAGACCATTTTGAAAAGGAGGGGAAATTTGCACTGCAAGGTTCTTGTCGCTTTATACTTTCATCAGTATTTGGTGTCATTATCGGGATTTTAATGTTTCTTGTTCTGATATTTTTAAATATGTCCATTACAATTGGTATTTCTGTGATTGTTAATGAAGTTGAGCAATTTTTATATGTTAGTCACTTACACTACCTCTCTTGCTAAGCAGCTATTCAAGTTTTCTTCATATTTTATTGATTTATAGGAATTCTTTGCATATAATGGGTGTGAGTGCTGTGTAAAGTATGTGTGTTGCTTAGGCTGTCAGGGCTTGAGATTGCACCTGAGCTCAGTTTCCCATAGAACCAGTAATACGTCCTTCCAACAGGGAAAATGCAATTTCCATTGGCTTCTAAAACATGGATTTCCTAGCCAGACAAATAAAGAGTGTTAAACCTTAGATAGAACAGTCTTTAATTTGTTCCTTCTCTCCTTTTTCTTTCTTTTCTTGTTTTTTAGATTTTATTTATTTGAGAGAGAGAGAAGGAGAGAGAAGAGTGTGCATGAGTGGAGGGGTAGTAAGGAGCAGAGGGAGAGGGAAAGGGAAGAGGGGAAAGAATCTCAAACAGACTTTGCACTGAGTGCAGAGCCTGGATTGGGGCTCCATATCAGGACCCTGAAATTATGACTTGAGCTGAAACCAACAGTTGAACGCTCAACTGACTGAGCTACTCAGGTGCTCCTCCTCTTTCTTAATTTTCTTAATCGGTTTTACTGAGCTTTTCAAAGAACCAATTCTTTCAGATTCTCTAGTGCTTTATTGCCTCCCTTTTCAGTTACTCTAGAAAATGCAAGTTGACTAAATTTGTCAGGCCTCCTAAGACATGAAGTTATAGTTTAAGTTTTAGCCACTATAATATGGTAGAAATGCTAGTTGTGCAGAAATTATTTAGATCATTCCCGAGCTAGCATTAAAAACTCAACTGTATCTGTAATCCTCCATGATCTCTTGCTTGCAATAATTTTCTGATGATTGGATACAAATAAGTCCTTATGTAATACAAAGAATGAGAAGGAATGACTATAACAGGGTTCCCTGTCCCCTCTTCTCTCAACTCCCATTACCTTCATTGAATATGACAACACATAAACCTTACTGTGTTTATCTACTGAGATGTTGGTGTGGTCTTGGCACTTAGTGCATTCTAAACCATTGTTCATCTCTATTCTAAGGTTGTTTTCTGTTGCATCAACTTCTCTTATTTTCAAAATTTCCTTCCTTCTACCCTCATTTTATTATATATATTTATATTTAATAACTTATTCAAGTGGATGTTTATATCATTCATTTTCAGTGTTTCTTCTTTATATATAAGCATGAGTCCATAAATTTCCAACCAAATACTAACTGCAGTCCATAAATTTTAATATATTACTTTTCATTATTTTAAATATTTTCTATTTTCCAAATTTATTTTTTTAATTTAATTTAATTTTTTTTTAGTGATCCATAATTCATTGTTATGTGCCACACCCATTTGACCACCAGTTATTTGACAGATGTATTTTTTAAAAGATTTTATTTATTTATTTGAGAGAGAGAGAGCTTGTGCAAGCTTGGGGGGTGCAAGGAGGGAGAGGGAAAAGCAGAGACTTCCAACTGAGCTGGATCCCAAGACCTCAGGATCATGACCTGAACCAAAGACAGCCGCTTAATGGACTAAGCCATCCAGATGCCCCTTGATAGTGTGCTTCTTAGTTTCAAAACCTTTGAAAATATTCTGGTTATAATTATTATTTTCAATTTCCAAATATTTGGTCTGACAAGGTAGTATGATGATATTAAACTGATGAAAATTATTAATATTTGCTTTATTGCCCAGTATGTGACAGTTTTAGTAAACCTTCTGTGTGTTCTGGAAAATAATGTGTTCTCTGTAGCTATTAGATGCTATGTTCTGTACCTATGCATTAAGACAAGTTTGTTTGTTATATTATCAATTTTTCTTCATTCTTAGTGGGTTTTCTGTTTGCTTAATATCTTGGAATTGTGGACTATATGAGTATAGTCCACAATACTTATGGATTTATATATTTCTCTTTATACATTTAGTAATTTTAACTTTGTGTATGTTGAGGCTGTGAGGCTATTACATTTGGTGAATAATAATTTAGAATTTTATAGCTTAGAATTGTTATATCTCTTGAGGAATTTAATCATTATGCATTGAAGCATCAATAAAGTACTAAATATTTTATCATTATGTATTGAGGGGGTATTTTAAGGACAATTGCATATTCAGACTTGCAGCACCAGAATAGGCCAAATATGGAAATGGTTTACTCAGAGAGACAGGAAACACAGTTTGCCAATAGTGCAGCATTCTCTTTAGGTTTTTGCATTATTCTTTGCAGTTGTTTACACAGCTATATAGGAGTTATTCCCTTTGGCCTTCAGGTGTTAGCTCAGGTGCAAGGAGATTATATCAGATCAGTGGGTATAGGCTCCACACTGACGCAGAGCTTTATGAAATAGAGCCAATATATCTCATCACATATCTAGGTATATATTCCAATGTCCCCATAAGAAATATCTGCACAAAGATCACTATCCTTAAGGAAGTCTAAAGCTATGGCTTCCTAGGTATTTAGAATATATCCATACCTCTAGATCAAATGTAATTTACCAATCAGTGATTGTTTTTACCATAACTAATCTTGCCTGGCAATAGAGCTGACAGTCAACTTTTATCAGGTTTCCAGGTGAAGAGATAGTAAGTTAGTTCAAGGTCAAATGTGTCCTTAGAGAAAGAGACACAATTTTGTTGTCCTTTACTCACAAGTGACTTTATTTTCTTTAGCAATTCTTTTTGCCTTAAATGTGTAGTGTCTGATATTACTATAGCAATATCAGTTTTCTTTTAGTTAAAAATTTCCTGTTGTATTTTTACTTTCAAAGTTTCTGTATCTTCATGATTTTTATGTGTGTCTTGTTCAGAGCATATAGCTAGATTTAATTTTTATGCAGTATGACTTTTTTTAAAGATCTAACTGGAGCTTTATTTGCTTTCTTGTGAATTAGTTATTTCCTATAACTCAATTTTTTCTCTTTTGATAATGCTTCTTGCTTCCATTGTGCTGCTTAAAAGTCAGCTGTCACTCTAATTATCTCTCTACAATTTTTTAATCATTTTTCTTTAGCTTCATTTAATATTTTCAATTTAAGTGTTCTGTAATTTCACTATGATACATATATGTGTGTATATTTATTTTTATTTATCTTCCTGATAGTTAATTGGGATTTCTAAATTTGTGGATTGATCTTTTACTTCTTTTGGAAAATTCTTATCACTTATTTATGTGCAGATTTCCTCTATTCAATCCTTTCCTTCATTTTAATACTTTGATTAGACTTGTACTAAATCCATTCACTTTACCTTATATCTCTTGATGACTTTTTGTAATTTTTCATGTTTTGTCCCTTCTTTTGTTTGTTTTATAGATAATTCCTTTAACTATGTCTTGCAGATTCCTAATTCTCTTAGCTCAGACTGATATGTTATAAGGGGATTAACTTTTACATTGAGTCTTTATTTCAATTGTATATATGAAAATATTATCTAGGTACTATTTTTCTTTCTTTCTTAAATATTCTTGCACTGAACCCATATTTTAAGCAAGATTTTTATTTTTGGACACATACTAGGTATATATTTTAATTTCTTTTAAATCTCATAATTCTAGGAGTTAATTCTTGGATATTTTTCTACTGTCTTTATTTTTCTTTGTCACACCATGGTGACTTCTTTGTTAGCTTCTTCTTTTTCCTGGAACTTAACTTTGATAATTCTTCGAGGCCTGCGATGAAGAGGTGTTTCTCCAGAAAAAATTGTTTTTTTTTATTGACATCTTAGACACTAGAAACCCCAGAATACTTTAAGCTTGTTTTTTTGTTATTATTATTGTTATTTTTCCATGTTTATTGAGATGTAATTGACATATAACATTCTATAAGTTTAAGATATATAGCATGATTTGATATATGAATATATTGCAAAATGATTACCACAATAAGTTTAGTTAACATTATGTACCTCAGAATAGGTATAAATTTATTTTCCTTGTAATAAGAACTTTTAAGAACTTCCCTAGCAACTTTCGAATATGCACTACAATGTCAACTATAGTTGTCATAGTATACATTACATCCCCCAAATTTATTTGTCTTATAACTGGAAGTTTTTACCTTTTGGCCACCTTCACCCAATTCCCCCACTTCCCATCTGACCTTTGGTAACTAGCAATCTGATATCTGTTTCTACAAGTTCGGTTTCCTTAGATTCCACATATACGTGAGATCATACAATATTTCTCTTTGTCTGACTGACTTCATTAGCATAATGCCTTTGAGTACTATCCATGGTATTGTGTGTGGCAGAATTCCCTTCTTTTTTATGGATGAGTAAAATTACATCACATTTAAGTTATCCATTTATCTATCTGTGGACACGTTGGTTGTTTCCATGCTGTATCTTGGTTATTGTAAATAATGCTGCAGTGAACATGGGGTGCAGGTATTTCTTTGGGATAGTGATTTTGTTTCCTTTGAATATAAACCCAGAAGTGGAGTTAATAGATCATATGGCCGTTTTTAAATTCAATTCTTATTTCATTAAACTTGAGCAATAGTAAAACCATATAAGGATTGGATTATTTTGACAGTATATTCAGGGTTTCCCTCACTTACCTACACTTTTCTCACTAAGGAATAAATTTTTGTCTTAATCAAAGGTGAAGAAATGAGTTTGGGGGGGACACAGAATTTTTGCTTTATCTGCACTTTATTGTCCTATTTTTTGTGTTTCATCCTTTAATCAGGGCTGGCATTTGCTTAATGGGAAAAGAAGTTGAGTAGACAATTCTTCAAAGACGTGTAAAGGGCTTCCAGGTTCCAGGTATGTAAAAATATATAAATTATCATGAATCAACAGGCAAATGCAAGTTAAAACCATGATAAGAAACTACCTCACATCTGTTAGGATGGATATTTAAAAAACAAAGACAAAATAACAAAAGTTAAAAAGTACTGGTGAGAATGGGGAGAAATTGGAATCCTTGTGCACTGTTGGTAGGAATGTAAAATGGTGCAGACACTCTAGAAAACAGTATGGAAGTTCCTCAAAAAATTAAAAGAGAACTACCATGTAATCTATTTCTGGATGTATATCCAAAATAATTGAAATCAGGATCCTGAAGAGATATCTGCACTTCCATGTTCATTATTCACAATAGTCAAGAGGTAGAAACAATCTAAATGTCCATTGACAGATGAACGGATGAAGAAAATGTGGTAAGGGGTGCCTGGGTGGCTCAGTGGGTTAAGCCTCTGCACTCAACTCAGGTCATGATCTCAGGGTCCTGGGATCGAGCCCCACATCAGGCTCTTTGCTCAGCAGGGAGTCTGCTTCCCTCTCTCTCTCTGCCTGCCTCTCTGCCTACTTGTGATCTCTCTCTCTGTGTGTCAGATAAATAAAATCTTTTTAAAAAGTGTGGTAGGGGCGCCTGGGTGGTTCAGTGGGTTAAAGCCTCTGCCTTCGGCTCAGGTCATGATCTCAGGGTCCTGGGATCAAGCCCCACATCGGGCTCTCTGCTCAGCGGTGAGCCTGCTTCCCCTTCTCTTTCTGCCTGCCTCTCTGCCTACTTGTGATCCCTCTCTGTGGGTAAAATAAATAAATAAAATCTTAAAAAAAAAAAAGTGTGGTAAATACATACCACGGAATATCATGTAGCCTTAAAATAGAAGGAAATCCTGCCATATGTGACAACATGGAACCTGTAACACGTTATGCTAAGGAGAGTAAGGCAGCCATAAAAAGGAAAAATTCTGCATGATTCTACTTATAAGGTATCTTTAATAGTCAAACTCATAGAAGCAAAGAGTAAATGGTTGTTGCCACTGGCTGGGTGAGTTGTTATTCAGTCATTACACGATTTCGGCTATGTGAAGTGAGTAAGTTCTAGACACCCGCTGTGCCATATTTGTCAATAGTTGACAATCTGTATTGTGCACTTAAAGATGTGTTAAGAGGGTAAGTTTCATCTTAAGTATTCCTACCACAATAAAACAGAACAAAAACAGAAAGGGACAGAAGAAAATTTTGGGAGGACAGAGATATATTTACTAATTTGATTGTGGTGATGGTTTCTTTGATGTATACATAGGTCGATACTCATCAAATTGTATACTTTAAATATGTGCAGTGCCTTGTATATCAATTAAACTTCCATAAAGCTGTTTAAAAAAACGTAGCATTGGGGCACCTGGGTGGCTCAGTGGGTTAAAGCCTCTGCCTTGGGCTCAGGTTGTGATCCCAGGGTGCTGGGATTGAGCCCCACATCGGGAGCCTGCTTCCTCCTCTCTCTCTGCCTGCTTCTCTGCCTACTTGTGATTTCTGTAGGTCAAATAAATAAATAAAATCTTTAAAAAAAAATGTAGGATGGGCAGTTTTGCATTCAGTCCCATTCCATTTACTCACATAATTTCCTTAAGAGGGATGTCTGGATAGTAAATATTTATATTATACTATTTTCTATTAAGAAGTCCAAGAAAAGAAACTGAGTCTGGGCAGTACCAGATTGAGCACTACTATGCCCTAATAATGAGTCCATTATTATATTATTATATTATTATATATATTATATACATATTATATATATAATATATATAATATTATATATATTATATATATTATATATATTATATATTACATTATTATATCGCCATATTATATTATATTATAATATAATTATATTATTATATTATTATTATATATAATAATATAATAATATAATTATATATATAAATATTATATATTTATATATATATTATATATATATAATATATTATATTATATTATATTATATTGTCATTATTATAGCCATAGTCCCACTCATTATACCTTTACTCCGGGTATATAGTGTGCTTCTGTTCAGTCCTTCCTTACAGCTTTGTCCTCTTCATTTCTGGAATTGTCTGCTCTGTCACACCTTTTGAAAACTTTCTCCTACTTCTGAGTGAAATAAAAGGAAGAGTACTACCTCCTGTGGCTTTTGTTTGGAGAGGCCACTTGTAGTTTTCTACCTTTTTAGTTCTCAGAAAGGAAAATATCTATTGGTGGATTGAACTCATCTATCTCAGAGCATATCGAACTTTCAGACTTCAACTTTCTTTTTATCACCCATAATAGATAAATTACCTAATCTATTTGTTTGTAGGTCCCTGTTTCCTTTTTGATAATCATTGTTAGAGCAAACCACTCAAAGTGGTTTCAAGTTCACCTTTCTATATGGTATGTAAAAAGTGTACTAATTGACTCTCATCTTTCCCTTGTCTTGCTGAAGTTTCTAGGTTCCATTTCCCTAAATAAGAGGGTAACAGAAATGGCCAGAATTCTCTCTACCTAGATTTATAAATGAATGCTTTCATTGTTTTTTTTATTTATAACTATATATTCTATACCTGGAAGAAATCGCTCAATATTTGTAATATGCATTAAAAATATTCCCTAGCTTTGGGCTTCCATATTTTTTTCCCACTTATTCATTCTCCTCTCTGGTCACTTAGGGTTAATTTCTAGGAGGGGACTAATAGAGGCAAGCATTTAGACTACTACCTTTAACAGAATTCCTGTCAATACACTTTAAAAAAAAACAAACACTGTTTCTCAAACAACTAAACATTATTTATAAATAATTAAACATAAAACTTATTTTGATAACTAGTAAATGATAGAAACAAGGAAAACATTGAGGTCATTCATAAGTTCACCCTGTTATTTATAATTTGTCTCAAAAATTCCTAACTAGGCCACTCTTTATACATTGATTGCAATCACTATGAATATGTTGACTGAAATTGGCTCCCCAATGTGAAATTCAATATAATTTTATTGATCTCTTTGTTTGTGGTAAGAACAAAATTTATTTATTTTCCAATTTTAGTTCCTGTTTCAGATTGTTCTCTAGTAAACAGTCTTTTTCAGTGTGCCCTTGTATCTACATCCAGAAAATGTCCAACTCAGCTCTTGATTGTTATCTCCCAAATTTTTCTGTAAACTTCAGCATAGAGTAAAAATCAAAATCACTATCTGAAATGTCCTTTTATTCAGCAGTAAAGTCACTCACTAAAATTTAGAAAATTCCCTTAGGCCATCAGAGATCCATTTAAAACATACTATAGCAAATAATGCATAAATGCCACTGTTGTTCTATATTGTCAATTGTAGATTTGCAATGTAAGAGAAAATTCAAGTCTGTTTGAGGATATTGATTATAACTGTGGGTCCTTATGTAAGGAGAGGAAAATACCATTGATTTACTTCTGTAATAAAAGTTTGGAAGTATAAGAATTATATTTTCAAATCTCCAACATGATTCAATTTTATGTGGCCTTTCATGTCATTATGATGATACTGTAAGCTTAATGTATGTGTTTCTAGTCTCCATAGGATGGTTTTATATGTATTATATTATTTCTTTAAAATTATTCCACTGGACTGCAAATAGTGCATGGTATTTTCTGAAATGACTATTGTGGGTGTGTTATCTATAAAGCTTGATTATTTGGTAAGAAATTTTTAAAACTTTACATTTCATGTGCAATTTTTTTTATCATGTAAGATGTATGAAAGATACAGAAAATGCTAGTTAGCTAAAAAAGGAAATGAAATCCAATCATTCAGAGATTTGGTGTATATACTTTCATATACTTTTTATATTTGTACACTTAAGGTAGATTATATTATTTGCAATATTCTTTTCAGTCACTTATTTAATAGTACATTATGAACATCATATATAGTATATGTATTTCTGTATACTATAATTGCTACATCAAGCTCAAATATATGATTATATTATTTACCTAGTAACCAGCCATTATTAAAACAAACTTTCCCTTTTTTTCTTATCATAATCCATACAGCAGTAAATCCAGCAATTAAGTTATTTTACATACTTGTTGAGTGTGTACTAATACTAGGGCATTCAGTGAAGTATCACAGATAATGATGAGAGAACACAGATATTATTCTGGTTCTCAAATCACTTATAATTTATTGGGGGAAGCAGAAATGAATAAAATCATACAATCAAATGTTAAATGGTGAGTGTTTAAAGTATTTATAAGGGAAAAATACCTAGGGCTTTAAGACCTCATAATAAGGGCATTTAACACCTAGGGAGTTAGGGAAAAGTTGCTAAGGATGTGATTCTTGAACTAAGACATGGACAAGTTAGTCAGGTGAGTAAGAAACATTAAATTCTATGGTTCTCTGGCAAGTGAGTATGTGGGAAACTTGAGGACCGGAAGAAGGCCAAATGTGGAAGTAGTAGCAAGAGCAAGAGTAGTTTTATATGAGATTAGATTGGAAAAAGAATGCAAGGATAATAACAGCATGGCCTGTTAGCCACATTAATAGCTTTGATATTTTTCTAGGGCAAATGGGGTAGAAGGTTATGAACAGGCAGACTTGCATTATGAAAAAGATTGTGCTGCTTCAGTGTGGGTACATGTTTCACTAGATGGGTGGTTAATGCTGGGGTGCAAGAGAACACTGAAGAATGAGGATTAATGCCTTGGTGGTAGAAATGGGAGGAAATGAGGGATTTAGCATATACTTAGGATATAAAACCCTTAAGATTAGACAGGTGATATCAAGGATGGTTATAAGCTCAGAATATTTGGCACCCCAACATATCAACATGAGTAAATGTAAGAATATACAAAGGACAGAAAAAAACCGTATCATACATCTGGCACTGGACACCATTCATTCAAAGGAATACGGTGAGACACTGACTGCCCTTTGTTTCAGGCTATCTTTTCAAGGATATTTGTGTAGCAAATAGCCCTGAGAGACATGGACAGCGCCACTCTCTGGAAAAAACTGAAAGATTGTTTACTGCTTTGTAAAGTAGGGATAGTTTCCCCCCAGGAAAAGGGAAAGTATACCTACTGGCCATTTTAAAATATTTGGGTTCATGAAGCTTAGGTATCATCTCCATTAATGCAACCGACCACATGTACAGGTGTCACTTGGCCCTCTTTATGTTACATTATGGAAATGGGGCTCAGGGAAGTGGCATAAAAATGTTGATAGGGTACTGTTTTTGCTGTGATAGTAAGTCATTCTTTATCTGTGATTCCAGAGTCTTCCCCAGCATTAATAAAACTGTGGCAGGGTACCTTGTATAGCAAAATCTCAGACTCTTCATAGTCCTTGACATTAGGTTCCGTTTGACAATAAAATTGAAGAGCTATGTATTAATTTCAAGCATGATCACCATTACCTACCATTTTTCTTAAAGAACTCTACTTTTAAAGCTGAGAATTTTAAATTATACATTTTTGGCTCTTTTGGCCAAGTACTGATATACATATTAACAACATACATATCTTCACATCTGTCTTCACACCATCCTATTCTAATATTTCCATAGCACAAGCTGTTTTTAATATTTATCATAACATTTTTTGAAAAACTGAACGTGTGTGTGTGTATAATTATAATATTATTTAAAAACATTTTTCCATTGATTGTTCCTTTTGGGGAATATACATAATAATTCTTATCTTTTCCCCTTTTGTTCCTTTTTGTTCCATCATAATATTCCAGTCCACATTCTGCATATTTTGGGAGTGTCTACATTGTAATATTGAATCAAAACTTTCTTCCCTGTTTTTCTTTATTAGTCTCAACCAATGAGGAGACCTACCAAGGAATCAGATTTGGAGGCATAAGCATTTAACTTGTTAGTTTTTAATTTTTATTGTAGTCTGATTCAACATCAGTAAGATATGTTATGGTATCTTTGACTAGATTTTAAAATTATAAAATTTTCATATTTTCAATGTGGTAGGTAGATGTAAACATTTTGGTGGTGTTTGAAGCATGATGTGAAAGATTGCTTTTTGAGTCCAGCATCTGTCTTTTGTAGGAGGAAACTGGGCATTATGTTTATATGTCTGACTTCTTTTCACCAACATGAAAGTTAGGTATGACTTCAGGGAAGGCTGCATAAAGGGAAGGGGGCAAAGCTTTTTTTGCCCCCTACTTTCTCTGTTGCCTGCCTGAAGCAAGGCTATAATCACTAGAGATTTATTGGGTATCTTTTATAATGAGTTGACTCTGAAGACGGAAGCTAGGCTCTGAGGATGGAACTGTGGAAAAAGAGGAGCGGGAGTCCCTGATGACCCTGTAAAGCTGTATATAAGCTCTAAACTACTTTTTACACGAGAGAGAATTATCTTTTATCTTGTTTAAGCCACTGGCTCTTAAACTTGGCTGCAAATTGGAAATACCTGGAGAGTTTTAAATACTTAAAATGTCTAGGTTCTATCTTAAGAGATACTGATTTAATTTATATAGGATGCAGCCTGGGCATTGGGAATTGTCAAAGCTCCCCAAATGAT
This sequence comes from Meles meles, assembly GCF_922984935.1. Taxonomy (NCBI): domain Eukaryota; kingdom Metazoa; phylum Chordata; class Mammalia; order Carnivora; family Mustelidae; genus Meles; species Meles meles. The sequence goes on along the minus strand of NC_060071.1, from coordinate 97,119,121 downwards.
TCTAACATACAGCAAAGTTTGATAACCACTAATTTAAAACTGTTTTGTTTTGTTTCATTTTGTTTTTGGCAGGGTGTGTTCTGTTAGAGCTGAAAACAATTCTTAACTGATATATCAATTTTACAAAGTTGAATTTAGGTATTATTCTTTTGATTTATCATAGTCTATTTGATAAATGCAAATGAATGCCCAGGGTACAAAATACAGTTTGCCAAACTTGTTAAAACTAAACTACTCTCTGTCCATTATAGCAGAAATCTTTGCATATCTTTGGTGTTATTTATAAATACAAAACAAAGATAAGTTTATTTAAAGATTTGTTGATGCTTTATTAATGTGTCTGGTGAAACATTCCTATGGTAAAAATACGTAGCAAATAAAATTGAAATACCTTAGGTGTTTTATGTTATAAGAAAGATTATAGGTAAAGATAGGGAGTTTAAATGATAATTTGATTATTTAAACTGAATTTAAATAATGAGGTATTTAAATAAGATTAAAATATTTTGAAAATATTGACATTTTGAAAAATTACTAGGACAGAAACTAAGTATGATAATAAAACCAAGTGCTTGTATTTGTTACTACTAGAATACTGTTTCATCATTGCCTCACTTTCATTCTTCCATAAAATTTTATTTTATTTAATATTAATATTACTTAATACATACAATGTTTCATTGTATATAACACTCTTTACTGCATGAATATTCATGGTACCTATTAAATGATTACAGTTACATGGGACATACTATTACTGATCTACATACCTCATTAAGTCAAATCATTTTTTTGTCAATGTGCTTATCATAACCAATGACCAATTTTAAATCACTATGCTTTGAGAAACCAGCAACCCATCCACAATTGTGTCCCTTGCCCTTCTTTTTGCTCTAGGCACATAATATGTAGGGGTTTCTAGAAATGACGTATGTCTGGTATCCGGTTCTTATTTCAGGACCATCTCCCCTAAAATAACCTATTCATTCCTCTTAAATTCTTTTGAACTGTAGGCCTCACAGTAAGCAACAATGGAGGATCCCAGTCTGGTCCACTGAAGTGAACTCTAGCAACAATGAAACACAAACTCCACTTAATTCTTGACTAATCCTTTTTATCCTCCCCACCTATTTCTCATGAATCACTTAACAAATGTAGTATTTGTATACAACAACATTATTTACATCAGTCTTATTTTATGACCCATGTCCGGCACTCAATAAAAATTATGAGAAACAGCAGACCTGGAGCTGTCCCAGACTCAACTCCAGAAATGGCTCAGAATTTTAAAAATTTAGTCATTTATTTGAATTTTTAGTAAGAAAGTCTCAAGTTTTTATTTATCATGATTATACTTGTACAGGATTGCTCTAGGCACTTGGATATAGAGGGAAAACCATTGCACCCCCAAAACAGGGAATTAACTAGGTGTGACAGTTTCATGCTGTATCAGTGGTTAAATAAAATTCAGTCAACACAGAGAATGCAGAGACCTTCCCTCTTGACTTACCTCTTCCTCCTGCTCCTTACCCCGTATAGTTCAATAACTAACTCCATCCTCCCAGCAGAAGGAAGATGCCACTCTTGTTTTCCAAATACTTCTTCCTGTAAGAGTGTCCTATTATTTCATGGATGCTTGATCTCTTTTTCCCTCCCTGAGAATGTAAGTTGTAATTAAATAAATTGGTTTTATTTTCATTGATTCCCATCATTGTCTTTGTTTCTTCATTTTCCTTTTTTCCATTTGTTTTTATTTGTATCATCCATGACAACATTTTTCTCTAATGTGTGGAACTCTGATTTTCTATTCAGATTTAGCAATTAAGCAATACTAGCTTTTTAAGAGGAAATCTGAGACCTTTCCGCTGATGAGATATTTCACTGGGGGACATGACTGCCAGTTATCTCTCAGTGTTTCTCTTTGGTTGATTCATTTTCCCAGACAGAAATCTTCCTACCTTTTGCCTGGAGGGTATGATTATTGAGCCAAATTGGGGAAGGAACAATCAGGAGGAGGTAAGTAGAGGGGCAAGTTTTCTGTATTATATGTTGACTTTCATGTAATCACTGTTTACAGCACAACACTGTCACACCTAATAACTCCTGATTTCCTGGATCTCCATGTTTCTGTAGAGTTTGTAGGTTTAGTCATATTGATACTAAGTTGAAAAAGGTATCTGAAGCCCAAAATATGACTTTAATCAATCTCCCTGTTTTCTGCTTCATCTACAAACTAGTCTTCAAAGGTGTTGGCTCTCATACTTGAGATTTTCCCAGAATCTGTAGCTTGAATAAACTTCCCCTTCTACTCCAAGTGACCTTTAAAACTGAAGTAAAAGTTTTATGAGCTTTGTAAAGCCTCCACTCATTTGCTTTCCTGCTTCCAGAAATTACACCTCTTCAATTACTGTCTCCTCTTTTCTTTGTTCGTAGAAGCATATTTTTTCCTCATCCTTTTATTCTCATTTCGTTGGGGTTTAAGAAGGAGTTTATTTTTAATACAAAATACTTAACCAGAATCCTTATAGACACATTTTCCATTTTCTTAACTTTTTTTGGGGGGGGGGTATTTCATCCTAAGTGAGTTTTATGCCAGTACTTTCCTCAGTAGGTATAAATCCCCTGAATCTTAGAGAATCTGCTTTAAAATAGGAGGTTTAACTTATTCTTATTTTGCTTTTGGATTTATTTCTGCAATCTTTTCTTTTTAAATTTATCACCATTTCTTTTTATTTTGTTAGTATTTCATGCCTACTATCAGACTATTTCAAATATTTTCTTTTTTTTCCCCTCTAGTTGTATGCAGATTGCACATTCTGTCATTATATTTATATAGGTTATACCCAAATGTTTTAAAAGAGTACTTAACCTTTGTATTTCTAGGATTGTTTAGATTTATATTATATTTATATCCTGCCATTAAATAATATAAACAACTTCTTACATTCCCTGTCTCTCCATTTGAGATTATATCAGATTTTTCTTCCAGAGTTTTATATACTTTTATGCATCAATAATTACATTGAATGAAACTTAACTGCCACTGCTGTATTTCTGTGTCATTTCTTTATTATTTTTATTTCTTTGATTTTCTTATTTTCTTACTTTTTTATTATGTAGACCATACTGAAAGTAGTAACATTTCTACAAATTGATTTTCTAAATTTCTAATTATTGTCCTTATATTTGAATGCTAATGGGAGTGGGAACTGTAAAAAAAAAATAAGTATATTAACTTGTTCACCAATCTAAGGTCCTATTCTGTATGTTTTCCTTTTCAAATTTTTTTTTCTTAGAGAAATTAAGCTTTTAGCTTGTCAGTATATCATGAATCTTGTTATCAGGAGCTCCTAGTTGTGTCTTTTTCCACTATCTTTCCTTCTTTTTTTCCTTCTTCCCCCTCCTTTTCTTCTTTCTCCCTTCCTCCTCCCAAGTATTTCCCTTGTGCTTGTTTGTGGCTACTTCAGGCTCTAATCTGATTCTTTCTCTAGCCTCAAACTAAATCTTAGAATGTTTTCCAGAGAGATTGTTCAGGTTTTTAAGTAGTGTTTCTCTGCTGTCAGATCATAATAATCACCTGGAGCAATAATTAAAATACATATTACAGGGAAGGAAAGAGTGTTGGAAATACGAATATCTAACAGATACCTGGATATTCTTAAGCGTTACAGGACAGTTTTCACGATTGTAGCCTGAGGGTAAGAACACTGTTTCCAGGTGTCTAATATACATGTGGGGGTAGGAGGCATTTAACCGAACAGGTTATTCTAATGCAATTGTAATTACACTGAAAATTTCCCCAGGAGCCATTGCATTTTAGGTAGTTGTAGATTGAAAGCTTGGACTTTATCTGGAGCTTTGAAGACTACTTGTGGCTTTGGAGAAGGGCTGCTCTTTCCTCTGCTTTGGTTGCTTTACCTGAGGCCAGTTCAGCATTTTATGAAGTGCTGAGTTGATAGAGAAACAAAAGCAGTGCCAATTGTGGCAGAGTTAACAGTGGGGAGAACACCCGATGTGAAGATGAAGTTGCCCATTGGGATAGCTCAGGAATGATCAAATGGCTCTATTCTCACATAGCACAGAGGAAATTTGTCCTAGAAAAGGCTGGAGGACATTTAGAATTCTTGTGCAGAATTTAGTATCAGTTTATTGTCTAAACGACTAGGTACCATGTTAGAAAATTTACTCTAGGAATAAATTTAAAAATCATAGAGCAGTATTATATGAGATAACTATCATGCCCCTTCCCTATCAATTTTGTATTAAATCTAGATTAGTAGTCCAATATTTATTAGGAAGGAAACGTTTTATTGCCACTGAGTGAAGAGTAGTAGTAGCTTAATTGCCTTGGAGGAGAGAAACAGCTAGAAGTAATAACATATAATATTATATAATTAAACAATAGCACTCTTTTTATTTGATTTTTTGAATTAGGATAGAATGTATCATCCTAACCCTGGATATTTCTTTAGGATATGTGCTTACACTTTAAGTATTTCTTAACAAGTAAAAGGATATTAATATATTACATAAAAAATAGGCTATATGTCTCTCATGAAACATGTAGCATAAATCAGCACCTAGTCTTTATAAAAATAAACTCTTTATTAAAATAGTGTCGGGACACCTGAGTGGCTCAGGTGGTTAAGCATTTTCCTTTAGCTCGGCTCATGATCTCAGGGTCCTAGGATCAAGGCCTGGGTGGGGCTCCTTGCTCAGCAGGGCATCTGCTTCTTCCTCTCCCTCTGCTCCTACCCCCTGTTCATTCTCTCTCTCTCTCTCTCTCTCAAATAAATAAATAGAATCTTTAAAAAAAATAAAAGTGTCATTGCTATTTGATCTATGTAGACTATGAACAATGAGTAGCTATTTAAACATTTTTAAAATATTTGTTTTAAACACAGTAGGGTAGATTATTTTAACTTCGCTTATTTCTTAGCACAGGCAGTTGACTAGCTTTAATGTCAAATTTGTTTTAAACTCAGATTGTAAGTGCCCGGAAACAGTCAGCAGTTCTAGCTCTAGGTCTGAGCATAGTTAGCCTTGTACTTTGTTCATTGCTGTCATTATATGGCTTCACGTTGTTCTAGCTCTGAGTGGATTAGAAACAGCTGTGTGTCTAGGTTGCTGTGATTTCACCAAGGGTTCTTTGTTTAGTGCCTCTACTGTGCACCAGAGGGTAAGTAAACTCACGTTCTCAAGACTTTTCTCTTTCTCTGTTGTCACTCTCCAGAACTTTCAGGTTTTCTGGCTTAATTTAAGATTCCGACTTTGGCTCAAGTATATTAAAAAAATATTCTTTTCAAGTGGGATCACCATTCTTGACAAGAATATAATGGCATATTTCTGATCTCTGTTCCTATATCTTCTTAACAAGGAAGACCTGGCATATATAAGCTGCATCATGGGAGGAAGAGTCCCTCTCTTCCCACATGATTATCATCTACCTTGCTTTAATAACTTTCTTCTCTAAAAAGAGTTATCTTATATATGAAAGTCTATTCTTATTCCTATAATTGTCTAATTTAGGATCAGTGATTTTTTCTGAACACTTAAAAATGTTAGAATTTTAATAAACGTCCTAAAAAAAACTATTGAACATATAGGCCTGTGGTTTTCTACAAACATATAGTTCCCCCAACACTGTGATAATAAAGACAACCTTTGAAATTCCTTTTTGATTCAATCGAAAGGTACTTTAGTCATTAAGAAGAATTTTAAGATTTTAAATAGTCTAAATGGCTCTACCATGTCCTTGTAGTTTACCATGTAGTCATGGGAGGAAGGACCCTCAAATTAAGTCAATTGATTTTTAAACATAAATACCAGCTTATAGGTCCAATTTAGAGTCTTATTAGAGTCTTATTCACTCTCTAGGTGAAGCAGTTGGAAAACAAGATATTTAGCCACTAGAGAAGTTATAATTAAAATGAATATAAACTTACAGTCTTACAGCATTGCAATTATCTCTTACATAACAACCAAGTTTTCAAATTGCAAACAAATAGAATCTAAATGAACACTGACAGTTATAATTAGTTATCAGACAGGGACATAAGGTGAAAGAGTTCAAATAAAAGAATCTCAAATATCAGCAAATTTAATTATCTTCTTATTTTGACTCTGTACTAGAGGTTAGTCTGTGCCATTGTTTACATTTTTTTCCCTTGGTGTCTTTAACTTATTCAGTGTTCAGTTCTAGCCACTTTCATGACCTTATGCTTATTTCTTACATGATTTATAATATTCCCCCAGAAAGTTCCGGAAATGATAGATGTGCTTAGTTAAGACTCCATTTTGTGAAAAACCGGAACACTATAACTTATTTCACATTATGATCATGTTGGGGGAGGGTACAGCTAAATGTAAAGATAAAAAAAATTGTTCAAATGATATGATTTTATATTGATAGGGTCTGCTACAGCTTCAGCTCTGGAAGAGTCTTTTGGAACTCATTTGTCTATTGTCCTCATCTACTCTGGGAACATAGAAAGGTTCTGCTTTCTTATACCTAAGTTAGTTGGAGCGGTGATCTGTCATTGGAAGTGACTTTGTCACTTCCTGACTGAGGCATTTAATTTCTAGTATGAGACCCTTTAGTGCTCTCTTCCCTGGTCACAGTGAAAAAGCTTACAAATGCCAGATAGTGCAACTATAAGATGATAACATTTTGTAGCCCTTATGAATTAGCCCCCACAACCACAGATTGCGCATGTAAACAGAAACTCACATTGTTTTAAACAATCAAAATTGTTTATTAACAGAGCATAACCTAGCCTATTCTGATCAATATATTATTTTTCATAAGATAATAGTTTAAACATGACAACATATCTGTGAGAAATTATTCTTCTTTTGCAGATGAAGACACAGATTCCAAAAGTTAAAAGGACCAATTTCTCAAGGCTTTTGAGTCTGCAAGGATAATAAGTGGGAACCTTTTTATAAATAAAAAATTATTTTTATTATTATTCCCATAATAAATGGGAAATGTGGAACCCTTCCTTCTATTTCAGCTGCGTTGTAAAGACAGTTATAAAATACAGCTGCATTGTGTTTTATATCAGAACTGTATTGGTTCGCTGGATTACACAGGGTTACACAAAGAGCAATTCAGGAGAAGCAGGCAGCAGAGCTGCAGTGATTTTTAGTATTCAGTTTTAGTCTAGCCAAACAGAAAACATCTGCTATCTTCATTGCCTGCTATAGCTGTTGGAGGTACTCTCCTTAGGTTGATGCTTAGCCTGAGGGGAGAAAACCAGCTGAATGTGCTTAGAAGGATTTGTTTTTTCTTAGGTTTAGAAGGTTACATTGGCATACTATCACAGAGATGCAAACAGGTGAATGATTTTAATGTTGCTTGTTTCTTCATGTTGCTCAGTTTGGGAAACAGTATCATTTTTAAGACTACCTTTTATAACAAAATTTGCTATCAGACCATGTTCTGATATCTGTTCTAGAGACAGGATCCCTATAAGCATATTTCAAATGATATACTAATTTCACATAATAGACATTGTTTATTGACAGAGACAGAGAGAGAACATTTTAGAGGCTTATCCTGAGTATTTGAGAATAGTAATTTGCTATTAAGAACCTGGAATCAGAGCACTTACCATGAAGACAACCTTGGAAGAATTATGTAATTTCTCCTATTCAGATTCCTTACCTGTTAAGTGGTATGATAGAATTTGGTGTGTTTCAATGAGATGATATATGTGAAACCCTTAGCAGAGAGTCTGAGACAAAGAAAACAAATAATTTTGGGATTGGAATGTTTTCAACCACTTGGGACATAGACTTTGACGTTAGATTGGAATTAAATTTATCTTTTTTAATATCCGCATTTGAATTGGAGAACTCAGCTTAGACAAGAGGCCATCATTGGTATTTTTATTTAATTGAACCAACTCATTGCATTAGTCAGCTTTTGTTAGGTGATATTGTGATAACAAATTCTCCCAAATACCCGTGACTTACAAAAACAAAGATTTATCTCCTGTTTTCATTATGTGTTGGCCTTCGGTCATCTTAATTTCTGCTCTATGTCTCTTTTCTGGGATCTTTTATGGGATCTACAATAAAGTTGCAGACACTATTCAGGACATTATTATGCTGGTAGCACAGAAAAAGAAGTGGTTGAACCATGCAATAGCACTGCTTACATGTAGCACGTGCTACTTCCACTTTTCACTGGTGAAAACACGTCATGTGACAAGCCTGGTATCAATGTGGCAAAGATGTACAATCTATTTCTTAAAAAGAATACATTATATGTTTATTTAAAAAAAAAAAAAAGGATGAATACCCAACTTTTGTAGCAACATGGACGGGACTGGAAGTGATTATGCTGAGTGAAATAAGTCAAGCAGAGAGAGTCAAGAATCATATGGTTTCACTTATTTGTGGAGCATAACAAATGACATGGAGGACATTGGGAGATGGAGAGGAGAAGGAAGTTGAGGGAAATTGGAAGGGGAGGCGAACCATAAGAGACTATGGACTCTGAAAAACAACCTGAGGGTTTTGAAGGGGTGGGGGTGGGAGGTTGGGGGAACCAGGTGGTGGGTAATAGGGAGGGCACGTATTGCATGGAGCACTGGGTGTTGTGCAAAAACAATGAACACTGTTACGCTGAAAAAATAAATTAATTAAAAAAAATAAAAATAAATAAATAAAATATTTTTAAAAAAAGAACTCATCAATATTTTTAAAGTAAAACAGTCTACAAGAGTCCATATTTTGGGTATAAAAATTTATTACCTTTTTTTTTTAATATCCCCACAAGCAAAGTGCATTCACCCTTTTCTTAATTAGAACATCAATCATGGATCCAGGTTTAGGTATGTAAGTGATTGTCTTTGTATCAGCTCTGGATGTGGCTTTGCTTATCGGAAGACCTATGAACATAAAAGGAATGCATCTGCTTTCTACACAATCCATTTATATCATGGAATGGAGCATGGAATGGAGCAGGACGTATAGTAACAATAAACACTACAATTCCAGAAAGAAAAGGGGTGTGAAGTGCTCAGCAATAACTTCACCATAGTAATGCTGAAGTTCTTCTGTGTAGATGTCCCAAGGCCCTCCTTAGGACATGTGGAATATACTTTTATTAAGCCCTTTCTAGAGGGTACTTTCTTTTCCAACTCAGCTCTCTCAAAAACATGATTAGTTTCTTATCTATATGATACCATTTAGCTTTTGCTTTTAGCTACACACATAGCTCTTTCTAAAATATGCCTCTTTCTTTAGATTTAATTAAGGACAACTTGAATTGACCAGGTTTTCTATGGGAGAGCCAAGTCTTTAGTCTCTTTCTTCTAAGCCATTTTGTCAAATTAAAATGATTTAACGGATACTACATTAACCAATTCAGAGGCTTTAAAACACATTTTATAGTTTCTCTCTGATTTGGTCTTTTTTTAGAGATTTTATTTATTTGTTTGAGATAGAGAGAAGGAGACTGAGAACACGAGCTGGGACACAGAGGGAGAAACAGGCTCTCCCATGAGCAAGGAGCATGATGTGGGGCTCGATCCCAGGACCCTGGGATCATGACCTGAGTTGAAGGCAGATTCTTAACCCACTGAGCCACCTAGGTGCCCCTCTGATTTGGTCTTGACATTAAGTTGAGGTTTTGTAGACCTTTGTATTGTTCAGTTTTATCTTTCTTATGTTTGGAAGTGAGAACCAGTTGCATTTTCTGTCTCTGAAGGTCAAAGAATTTCTAGATTTTCTAAGCTCCCTTTTATTCTATTTGCAAACCAGAGAATTCTTTCCTGATTTCATCTATTTCTTATAGATTTTTAAAATACATATCAAATTCATTTATAAAAACTAAATCATACCACCAAATTCTGCTTTCTCATTTTCCTAAAGTCACAAGCTCATTAGGTAAAGTTATTAATGGGAAATAGTTTTACCAGATATTCGCCACTGAGGAACATGAGTCTCCATCTTTCTTGGCTCTAATAATAGTTGGCTGGATATCCATTGTCTAATCCCAGAGCCAATGCTGCACATTTCAGAATTTTTACTGCAGTGCCCTAATTATAGTTATCACTTGTACTGGTCACTTTGTTCTACGTTAAAAAGTATTCTGCCCCCCCAAAAAGTATACCCCAAACTTTAATAGCTTAGCACAATAAAAGCTTGCTGAAATTACATGACAACTATGGTTTGACTGCAAGTTTCCTGTGTTTCCGGTCTCTGTTTCATCTAGGATCCAGAGAGAGGGGCAGGAACAATATCAGGTTTATTTTGGAGGGGAAAAAAAAAAGGATCACTACATGATGGCCCCTGAAATGTCTGCTTAAAAGTAGCACAATTATTATTTCTCATATTTTGTTGAATATAACAAATCACATGGTCAAACCTGACATCAATCGGTAGGAATATGAAATTTATCCAGTTGGTGGGAGTGGCAGATATTTTCATATTGATATTGTTCACTACAGTTCCCTATTGGTCACAGATATTTGCTTCTAAAATGAACGGCCAATGCTATATGAAACATAAATAATGCAATCTATATCATCTACCCATTTAGTCAGCTTGAATAGAGTGGGAAATCTCCCTGAAAGTTTTTGACACTGGCAAGAGGGACACATGAGGAGGACACACCCTGTAGGAGGTGGGCAGCTCTGTGAGAAAGAGAGGGAGCCAAAAGGCTAGGTCATGCATGTGCAGAGACCTCTTCTGCATTGAATCTCTTCTTTACTGATGAGGAGGAAGAAGAGTCATAAGTGATACTTCAAAACCGTTCCGTCTTCTGAGAGTAGGATGAATATTTCTTACTCTTTAGACGAACATATTTTTTTTCTTTTTCTTGTTCTTTTTTTAAGATTGTATTTGTTTGTTTGAGAGAGATAGTACAAGCTGAGGAGAGAGGCAGAGGGAGAGGGAGAAGCAGACTCCCTGCTGAGCAGGGAGCAGCCCAATGTGGGATTTGATCCCAGAACCCTGGGATCATGACCTGAGCCTAAGGCAGACACTTAACTTACTAAGCCAGGTGCCCCTAGATGAGCAACTTTTCTATTGTTCCCCAGATTATTATCCCCTTATCTCACTGAACTTAGCTGTCAAATCTATGGACAAAAGTATTTGGTTCTCTCCAAGTGGAGGAGAGAACCTAGCATAGCTTACACAGAGCTGAGTCTATTTTTAACAAGGTGCTTTTTAAATAACAACTTCTGTTCTCTTATATGCTTTCCTAGGATCAAGTAAGCGTCTCAGCTTTTCCCCCAGAAATCTCTGAAATGAGGCCACAATGAGACATAAGTAAACTTTAAAGCACTCTTCATTATTACCTAAAATTGTGTTGCTTATTGTATTTCCAAATTTACATTATGCCTTAAGTTTAATGTAACTGAGCTGAGATTAGGCAGCAAGATCAGATGTCAACCTAATTCATTGTATACCACGAGGAATGTAAGACTTCTCCAGCAGGGGTGTGTGTGTGTGTGTGTGTGTGTGTGTGTGTGTGTGTGTGTGTGTATTCTTACGTTATTTTACAGGGATAAATTGAAATCTAAAATCCCATACTAAATGCAGTGAAATTAAAGTATGAATTCCTGCCTTTTTCAATTCCATATTCTACTCATTTGCTGTCAAATGTATTTCATTCAGCTGCCTGGGTAGAGATGAATGTCTATCAACAGCAGCAGCTTGGGCTGTCTTTCTTCCTTGTGAATGGCTATAGTTTGTACTTACAAAGTTAAATCAACCCAGTCTCAAATCTCTGATGGGACTGAGTTTTCCAAAGAGTTAGTCAAGAGGACAAAACAGAGTATCAGTGCACTAGTCATATTTCCATATGAAAATCTGAAAATAAAATAGACATTCTGTCAAAGCATAATACCTGAATTATGGCCAGTGTAACTTAGAGCTGAGAGAATATTAAGTATTAAATGTTAAAGATATTTATTTTTTAAAATGTACATTTATTACCTTACTTCATATTTGCAAATATCCAGGTAGTGTGCATTGTAACTGATATTATTTCATGTAGCATTTGAATCAACTCTACTTACCATCTCTTTTTTTATACCTATAGAATGCCCCTAGTATTTTATTTCTTTTGTATACTCTTAATCATTTACAGTGGGCTATTTGAGTTTTAAATCTTTAGTGTGTTTTTTAGAATGTTCATTTTTTTCTTTCTCTACCATGAACAAGGCTAGGTCATAATCTCTGCCTTCTTTTTTTTTACCGGTTTGCTTCTTTGGCCCACACATCTGTTCTCCTATTATATTTCTCTAGACTCTCCTTTGAGGTGTGTTACATGGTGAGATATGAAGACACTAAGAAACAAATCTTACCAACCTGTGACCATAGTATTGGATAATTCTACACAGAATATAACCTAGACCAGAATTTTATCCATTTTTTTGCCTATTGTGGGTCTTTTTAGGATAGTTCATCTTCAGTGTGTCTTCTTTAGAGATCTAACTTGATAAATTGTCTGACCATATTCCCCCAAGAAATATATAGATATATTTTCTCAGATAAAAACAAAACCAAACAGAAGTATCACAAACAACAAAAGTAATAACAACAAAAAATGTTACCTTGAAACAATCAAATACCACTTGAAGTATTTTAGACTGATCTTCTTAGTCCTCCCTTCTGAAATCTTTCTGAATTTTCTTCAACCACCTGGCTATCTCTGTTTTCAAGCTGAGGGCTCCCAGTTGCACTTATTACAGACTTTCCATCTGTAGTTCTGAGTGCTTTCAATATATATATTTTTTTATTTTTTTGGATCTGGGTTGTCCCTGTGAGCATAATTTTATTTTATTTCTTTCTATGATCTTGTTTTCTTTTCTTCTTTAGTCTCTCTGGGGCCCCACACCCTCCATTATGTATTAATAAAATAATATACACAAGTCTGACTTTATTTCCTTTTGTTTGCTTTCACTATCCCACTGTTCTTGTTCTGAAAACAAGATTCAACTTGCTTTTAAGACTAATATGGTTTCTTATTGATATTCTGAGCAAACCTGAATCCTATAATCAGAGAATTAAGCTTTATAAACAATATTAATGATTTTATATTTTTTTCCTCCACCTGAACCTAAGAAGAAGAATATCTCAATCAAAAGAGTCTCTGCTTTTCAGCAGGCTTACAAAAACAATCACTCCACTATGACGGCTGCCATGCCCAGGTCTCTAAAATCAAAAGCCTTTGTCAGGACTTAATTAACCATGATGAACCAATTTGAGATTATCATCCAGAAGTCGGTAGCAAACCACATGAATCTAAAGTTAGAATCTTCAGTTCCTTCTTTGCTGTTAGGTGAAATTCAGTACATCTATAAAGCAATAATTGAGACAGTGTATCAGTGTATTAAAGTTTAAAAGTGGCAATAGATACTGTTTTGAGCCATTGACTTTTGAGTGGTTTGTTATACAGAAATATGGTGATAGTTGATAATTGATACAGAGAGTCATGCACTAGAACTCGTGGTTTGTAAGGAATTTATATGCCCATTGCAATTTAAGATCTAGGACTACAGCCCTGGTTGAAAACAGAATATAGTAATTTTACTCAGTAATATGTTAAAATCCTATACACAGAATCTTGCCAATTTTTTTTAAGGATTTCATTTATTTATTTCACAGACAGAGATCACAAGTCAGACAGAGATCACAAGTAGACAGAGAGGCAGGCAGAGAGAGATAGGGGGAAGCAGGCTCCCTGCTGAGTAGAGAACCTGATGTGGGGCTCGATCCCAGGACTCTAGGATCATGACCTGAGCCGAAGGCAGAGGCTTTAACCCACTGAGCCACCCAGGTGCCCGAATCTTGCCAATTTTGATGTGTCTTAACTGAAATTAAATGACTACCTGTCTCAGCCTCATCCTCAATGTAAGAAAAGGCCAGGTTGTGGCAGTAGTATAGTCAGATCTATACTTGATTTTCCAGCAGCTAATAGTCCCTATTCCTAAAGCATGTATAAAACTTATAGAGGTTTCTTGAAACCAGATTCAAGGCACAGAAACCTACCATTAAATCACAAAATATTTTCTTCTTTCTATGCGTTGCTTGGTTTCCTAATTTTCTGCTTTATCCCCCTTTGTAATTTCTTTTCACCATGTTTTGGTCATTTTGCGTCAGTCTAAATAATTATACCTCCTGTGAGAGCTGAGTCAATAGAAAATATGAGCAGGAGACAGGTGGGAATTAAGGTATGTCTAGATTGGGTAATGTAGCTTGAACTAGAGGCCACAATCCAGCTTTGTACACTTTTCTGTGTAAGTTGAATTTATGTACTCATTCTATCACTGGCAGAATAGTTGACTTCCTCTACAGTTTGGGAAGGAAGTTAATACAAAGGAAAAAGTTGATATACAGGACAAGGCAGAGGGAGCATATACTATTTGCAAGTAGGCACTTCACAGAGAGAGAACATAAAGCTTAATAGTTGAGCAATGACCTTCAGTATATTAACCTAGTTAAATTACACAATGGAGCTAGGATCTTGCAAGTGGGAGCCACATTTCCTTCTGTGAATAAGAGAGTGTGAACAGAAAGAAAGAGACCAAACATTTTTCTTTGGGCATGTAGTGCAAACCCTCTGTTCTCCATGAAACTTATGTTGTAGGCAGAAAAGCTTTATTTTTTTCCTTGCAAAAGGTAACTTTTATTAATAATAATAATGAATCTTAATGTTTTTGTTCCAAAGCTATATATCTTAAATTCTTTTAGAACCTAAATTACCAAGGCTACCATTAGAGTCTCATTAAGTTACACAAAACATGATAGTGATTTTGGGCATAAAGTAATATTTTATCATAAAATATGACTTAATAATTTGTAGTCAGGGTGCAGAAAACCACACACATACATGGGTTTGGAAATGATTAGTGCTGTTTTCTAGGCATGGATTACATTACCTTTAAGTTGGGGTATATTTGTTTTGACTGATGAAATATGAAAGGAGGTGATATGCGTTACTTCCTGGCTGAAGCCTTGGGTAGTTTATTGTATCACTTTCCATTCTTTGAGTCTTCTTGAAACATGTGAGAATATAGAATTTCTATCAGCTAAGGTCCTCGGAGCAAATCCTCCTAATGAACCACACTAAACATGTAACCTGAGTAAGAAATAAACCTTTGTTTAAACCATGGATGTTTCAGGATTATTAGTTGCTGTAGCATAACCTTCACTATCCTATTTTTTTAATTCCATTAAAAATACGTAGAGGCACTATAGTGACGGATACCATAGGTTCTCATTATCTTAGTACTCACTTACAGTGGTTTTAGCTTTTTGTTACTAGAGGCTAGAAGCATGACATTCTAGAATTTTCACTGGAGAGGTAGGTCTAAAATGGCATTCTTTCAGTAAGTTGGAAGGGAGACAATATACTGAATGAGCATTTAACTCTAAGAAAATATATTTAAAAAGAGCATATTAGTTCCTATTAGTTGTTGATTGCATTTGACAAGAAATTACAAAGGAGAAATAAACCCAGAATTTGCTATCATTGTCTCAGATGTTGCTATAAAAGAGAAAAAAAGAGATTTCAGAAATTTGGGGACTTATAGAGGTAGAAAGGTAAGTACTTCTTAATACCATATAGTTAAAGATAAAATGAAGGAATTCTTTGACCAAGAAAGAGAATTCAGCCACAAGGCAATACCTACATCAAGAAGAATGGCTTGATGCATCCATCCATTTTGTTAAAATTTTGTTAAAATTTGTTAAATTATTTTGTTAAAATAATTTTGTTAAAATCTCTACATCAACAAGATGAAGATGTTTCAGTGTAAAGGTCCAACCAAGTAGTCCAACCAAGTAGTTTCAATAAATCTTTTTAGTTAGGAAAAAAAAAATAGCTTAAGTAAAAAAGGCCAAATGTGTGGTTCTTTCACAAAAGCCAGATAGGTTGCAAAGAACTGCAATGCATTTGAGAAATAAAGAGTCAAAGGGGATGAGAAAGCAATGAGATATTAGAAAAGATCTAAGAAGTCTAGAAAAGATTGTGTATGTAGTACAGGCATACATTAGAGATATTTTTGGTTTGATTCTAGACCACTGCAATAAAGCAAATATCATAATAAAGTGAGTCAAATAAATTTTTTTGTTTCCCAGTACATACAAAAGTTATGTTTACACTGTATTGTAGTCTGTTAAGTGTGCAATAGCATTATGTTTAAAAACAATTTACTCCCCTTAATTAAAAAATACTTTATTGCTATAAAAATATGCCAACCATCATCTGAGCTTTCACTAAGCCCTAATCTTTCTGCTGCTGGAGAGTCTTAACTCAGTGTTGATGGTTGCTGACTGAAATGGTTGCTGAGAGTGGTGGTTGCTGAAGGTTGGGGTGAGTGTGGTAGTTTTTTAGAATAAGAACACAGTGAAGTTTGCTGTATCAATTAACTGTTACTTTCATGAGTAACTTTTCTGTAGAGTGGAATGCTGTTTTACCCATATTAGAATTTCTTTCAAAATTGGAGTCAGTCTTCTCAAATCCTGTCACTATTTTATCAACTAATTTATGTCATATTTTAAATCCTCTGTTGTCATTTACGTAATCTTCACAGCTTCTCACCAGGAGCAGATTCCATCTCAAGAAACCACTTTCTTTGCTCATGTGTAAGAAGCAACTGCTCATTCATTCAAATTTGATCATGACATTGTACCAATTAAGTTACATCTTAAGGCTCCACTTCTAATTCTAGTTCTCTTGTTATTTCCATCTGCAATTCCATCTGCAGTTACTTCCTCCACTGAAGTCTTGAACCCCTCAAGTCAACCATGAGGGTTGGAATCAACCTTTTCCAAACTCCTGTTAATGTTGATACTTTGACCTTTTCTCATGAATCATCAATGTTCTTAATTGCATCTAGAATGGTGAATCTTTTCCAGAGGTTTTCAGTTTAGTTTGCCCAGATCCATCAAAGGAATCACTTTCTGTGGTAGCTATAACCTTCTAAAATGTATTTCCTAAATAATAAGACTTGAAAATCAAAATGATTCCTTGACCCACAGGCTGCAGAATGGACATTGTTTTAGCAAGCATCAAAATAATATTGTTCTCATTGTACATCTCCGTCAGAGTTCCTCGGTGACCTGGTGCATTGTCAATGAGTAGGAATATTTTGAAAGGAATCTTTTTCTTTTTTTCCTGAGAAGTATCTCTCACCAGTGAGCTTAAAATATTTAGTAAACCATGTTGTAAACAGATGTGCTGTCATTTGGGCTTTGGTGTTCCATTTACAGAACACAAGCAGAGTAGATTTAGTATAATTCTTAAGGGCCCTAGGATTTTTGAATGGTAATAAACATTGGCTTCAACTTAAAGTCACCAGCTGCACTGGCCCCTAGAAAGTTAGCCTGTCCTTTGAAGCTTTGAAACGAGGCATTAACTTTTCCTCTCTATGAAAATCCTAGATGGCATCTTCTTCCAATAGAAAGCTATTTCATTGGCATTGAAAATCTGTTGTTAAGAGTAGCCATCTTCATTCTTAGCTACTTCATTAATTTACTTACCTACTCTGGACAACTTGCTACAGCTTCTACATCAGCGCTTGCTGATTTACCTTGTGTTTTTATATTATGGAGTTGATTTCTTTCCTTAAATTTGGCTTCAGTTTTTTCTTCTGCTTCTTTTTTACCTTTTTCAGCCTTTATAGAACTGAAGAAAGTTAGGGCCTTACCCTGGGTTAGGCTTTGATCTAAGAGAATGCTGTGGCTGGTTTGATTTCTGTCCAGACCACTGTAACATTCTCCATTCTGTCAATAAGGTTGTTTATGGGGCACCTGGGTGGCTCAGAGGGTTAAGCCTCTGCCTTCGGCTCGGGTCACGGTCTCAGGGTTCTGGAATCGAGCCCCACATCAGGCTCTCTGCTTGGCGGGTAGCCTGCTTTCCCCTCTCTGCCTACTTGTAATCTCTCAAATAAATAAAATCTTTAAAAAAATAAGGCTGTTTTGTTCTCCTATCATTTTTGTCTTAAGTAGAGTATTACTTTTTAAAAATTTTTATTTAAATTCCAGTTGGTTAAGACATAAAATAATATTAGTCTCAGGTATACAATATAGTGGTTAGGCACTTCCACACAACACCCATTGCTCATCATAGCAAGTGCTCCCCTTAATTCTCATCACCTATTTCACCCATCCCACCTAACTCCCCTTCAGTTACCCTCAGTTTGTTCTCTATAGTAACAAGTCTGTTTCTTGATTTACGTTTCTCTTTCTCTTTTTCCCCTTTGCTTCTTTGTTTTTTTTTTTTTTAAGATTTTATTTATTTATTTATTTGACAGACAGAGATCACAAGTAGGCAGAGAGAGAGGAGGAAGCAGGCTCCCTGCTGAGCAGAGAGCCCAATGCGGGGCTCGATCCCAGGACCCTGGGATCATGACCTGAGCCGAAGGCAGAGGCTTAACCCACTGAGCCACCCAGGCACCCCGCTTCTTTGTTTCTTAAATTTCACTTATGAGTGAAATCATATGGTGTTTCTCTTTCTCTGACTGACTTATTTCATTTAGCTAATACTCTGTAGCTCCATCCATTCATTGTAAATAGCAGGATTCCATTCTTTTTGATGGCTGAGTAATATTCTATCACATATATATGATATGTCTATTCCATCATATATATGTGTGCAATATTCCATCATATATGTGTGTATACCTATGTATAATGCATGTATATATGTATACATATATATGTGTAATATTCCATCATATATATATATGTGTGTGTGTGTGTGTGTGTATCTTCTTTATTCATTCATCAGTGAAACACTGTTTCCATAATTTATTGTAGATAATGCTGCTATAAACATTGGTGGTACATGTACCAATGTTGAATTAATATTTTTATATTTTTGGGATAAAAACCTACTACTTCCATTGCTAGATCCTAGGATAGTTCTATTTTTAGCTTTTTGAGGCACAGCCATACCATTTTCCGGAGTGGCTGGGCCAGCATTCCTGCAATAGTGCTAGAGGGTTCCCCTTTCTCTGCATCCTCACCAACACTTGTCTGCTGTTGATTTTATCCATTCTGACTGCTGCTAGATAATATCTCATTACAATTTGGATTTGCACATCCCTAATGACCAGTAAGGTTGAGCATCTTTTCATGTTTCTGTTGGTCATTTGTATGTCTTCAGAAAAAAATGTGTATTCATGTCTTCTGCCCATTTTTTTTTTTAAGATTTTATTTATTTATTTATTTGACAGCGAGAGAGAGAGATCACAAGTAGGCAGAGAGGCAGGCAGAGAGAGAGAGAGAGGGAAGCAGGCTCCCCGCCGAGCAGAGAGCCCGATGTGGGACTCGATCCCAGGACCCTGAGATCATGACCTGAGCCGAAGGCAGCGGCTTAACCCACTGAGCCACCCAGGCGCCCTTCTGCCCATTTTTTAATGGATTATTTGTTTCTTGTGTGTTGAGTTTTATAAGTTCTTTATGTATTTTGGATACCAACTGTTTATCAGATATGTCATTTGCAAATATCATCTCCCATTGCATAGGCCACCTTTTAATTTTGTTGATTGTTTCCTTTGCTGTGCAGAAGAAGTCCCAATAGTTTATTTTTGCTTTTGTTTTCCTTGCCTGTGGAGACATGTTTAATAAGAAGTTGCTACCAGTGCAAAGAGGTTACTGCCCATGTTGTTCTCTAAGATTTTTATGGTTTCAAGTCTCACATGAAGGTCTTTTACCCATTTTGAATTTATTTTTTATGTATGGTTTAAGAAAGTGGTCCAGTTTCATTCTTTTGCATGTTGTTATCCGGTTTTCCCAACACCACTTGTTGAAGAAACTATCCTTTTCCCATTGGATATTCTTTCTTTTTTGTGTGTGTGTGTGAAAGATTAGTTGATATATAGTTGTAGGTTTATTTCTGGGTTTTCTTTTTTTTTTTATATTTTATTTATTTGACAGAGAGAAATCACAACTAGGCAGAGAGGCAGGCAGAGAGAGAGGAGGAAGCAGGCTTCCTGCTGAGCAGAGAGCCCGACGCGGGGCTCGATCCCAGGACCCTGAGACCATGACCTGAGCCGAAGGCAGAGGCTTCAACCCACTGAGCCACCCAGGCGCCCCTATTTCTGGGTTTTCTATTCTGTTCTATTGATCTATGTGTCCATTTTTGTGCCAGTACCATAATGTTTGTATTACTACAGCTTTGTAGTATAACCTGATGTCTGGAATTGTGATGACTCCAGCTTTGTTTTTCTTTTTTCAAGGCTGTGTTGGCTATTTAGGGTCTTTTGTGGTTCCATATGAAGTTTAGGATTGTTTGTTCTAGTTCTGTGGAAAATACTGTTGAATCTTTTGGTAAAGACTGCATTAGATATATGGATTGCTTTGGGTAGTATAGACATTTTAACAATATTTGTTCTTCTAATCCATGGGCATGGAATGTCTTTCCATTTCTTTGTGTCATCTTTAATTACTTTTTTAGGTGTTTTATAGTTTTTAGAGTACAGATCTTTTACCTCTTTGGTTAGGTTTATTCCTAGGTATCATATGGTTTTTGGTACAACTGTAAGTGGATTATTTTCTTAATTTCTATTTCTGCTGCTTCATTATTGGTGTATAGGAATGCAACAGATTTCTCTACATTGATTTTGTTTCCTGCAGCTTTACTGAATTCATCTGTCAGTTGGCAACATTTTGGTATGTTCTGTTGGGTTTTCTGTATAAAGTATCATGTCTGCCACTAGTGGAAGTTTGACTGCTTGGTGAAGATAAAAGGAAAGTTTGATTGCTGATTGGATGTTGCTGATTTGGATGTCTTTTATGTATGTATGTATGTATTTATTTATTTATTTTTGGGTTGTTTGATTGCTGTGACTAGGATTTCCAGTACATATTAAATAACAGTGTGAGAGTGGACATCACTATCTTGTTTGTGACTGTAGTGGAAAAGTTCTCAATTTTTTCCCATTGAAGATGATATTAGGGCTGGGTTTTTCACATATGGCCTTTATCATGTTCCTTCCAAACCTACTTTGTTAAGGATTGTGTCATGAATGGATGTTATACTTGTCTATTTGTCGAATGTTTTTTTTTTTTTTTTTCTGCATCTATTGAGAGGATCTTATGATTCTTATCCTTTCTTTTATTAATGTGGTACATCATGTTGATTGATTTGCACATGTTTAACCATCTTTGCAACCCATGAATAAATCCCACTTGATCATGGTGGATGATTTTTTTTTTTAATGTATTGTTGGATTCAGTTTGCTAGTACTTTATTGAGAGTTTTGCATCTGTGTTCATGAGGTATGTTGACCTATTATTTTTGTTTGTTTGTTTGTTTTTAAGTGCTGTTTTTATCTTGTTTTAGTATCAGGATAATGCTGGCCTCGTAGAATACATTTGAACCTTTCCTTGTCTCTTCCATGTTTTGGAATAGCTTGAGAAGAATAGGTATTCACTCTTCTTTAAATGTTTGGCAGAATTTGCCTGTGAAGCCATATGGATTTTTTTTTGTGGTTGTTGGGAATTTTTTATTACTGATTCAGTTTTCTTGCTGGTTATCAGTCTGTTCAAATTTTCTATTTTTCCTGTTTCAGTTTTGGTAGTTTATATGTTTCTAGGAATTTGTAGTGGAGTATCACTTTTAATTTCCTTTAAAAACTTTCCTTTTATCTTCACAACTTTGGCACAAGAGTCCCTATCTTGGCATTTGACATGCCTTCTTCATTTGGCTAATTATTCCTAGCTTTTGACTTAAAGTAAGAGGAATATGAGTCATCCTTTCACTTGAACACTTAGGCGCCACTGTAGTTTATTAACTGGCCTCCCTTAAGTATAATATCTCAGGGAGAGCCTGTCTGAAGGAGAGTGAGACAGGGGAACAACTGGTTGGTGGAGCATTCAGAACACACACAACATTTATCAATGAATTTCATTTTGTTATATGGCTACAGTTGTCCAGAATTGTCAGAATTGTCAGAATAGTAACTGTCAAATTGTCAGAATAGTAACATCAGAGATTACTGATCATAGATCATAAAACAAATATAATAATAATGAAGAGTTTAAAATATTGTGAGAATTATAAAAATGTGATACACAAAGTGAACAAGTGCTACTAGAAAAATAGCACTAATACACTTACTTGATGTAAAGTACCACAAAATTTCAATTTGTGAAAAATGAAATACCTGTGAAGTTCAGAAAAGCAAACTGCTATCAAATGAGGTATGCCTATGTAATGAGGTATGTGATAGGTTGGATTCCATTAAATAAGAAGTCTTTGAATCGTTTAAGAGTATTTTACTGCCAAAGAAAACATTAAGTGACTTAAGAAATTTTAAAATTATTTCTTTGAAGCTTAAAATGATGATTGGATGCCCCAAATTCTCTAAGTAGTAAATAGGCTATGAAGGCTGTTGAGCCTAAAAAGATGACATTTTCCCCCTAATGTCCAATGTATGTGTCTAAGTAAAATAATGGAAATGAAATAATCCCTCAAAGGACAGAACCAAAGATGAAATAAAACAATGGATGGAAACTTCCTTCCAAGGAGAATTACGAAGTATTTAAGAAATGTTCTTTATGATAGAGTAAGGAGTCTTTAAATGTCTGCTGAGAGAGATTTCAGAATGTTGCAAGTGGCTTTTGGGCATATTTCTACTCTTCCATCTTCCAAATTGAAAAATTTATTGTAATGATAAATAATCTATTCCTTCATTGTATATTGTGTGCATGGGATACACTTATTTTCTCTAAGGTCACTAGATCAAAAAACAGGAATGTTTGATCCCTTTCTTACATGAGATATGAAAATAACTTCTACGTGGAGTAAATATCCAAACTTTAAAAACATTTCTATTTATATTGAGAACTTCACTTTTTTTCCTCCAAGATTCTCAATTAACAGAAACTTGATTCTGAATATTTTAAATGGAACAGTTTGAGGGTAGGGATCAAAGGGATGAATAATTAACTATTAGGATTAATGGTGCTTGCTTACAGTAGTGGCATGAATGATGTGGTACAGAAAAAAATATTAGCTCCTGGAGTTGATCCTAGCCCTTTTAGGTGCCTAAATTCATCATTGTTTAAATTCTACTAATTTTCACTTGGGTCAAAGTTGTCCTAGATATTGCACCATTAAGTACATTTAGAATAGAGCAAAGGGATATGTGGTATATTTTTAGACATTTAATATTAAACACCAAAAAGTTCTTGGCAGATGATTGAATTCATGCTTTATATCTTCCTATACCAGAAGATGAATTAACATAGGAGAATTTTTGGAACTAGAATATAACCCACGATGTACTTTTACAGAAGCCATACAGAAAAAAAAAAAAAAAGAGAGAGAGAAAACTTGTAAACATTGTGCTAATGACTTGCACACAAATGCAGCTTTAGACTACAAACAGCTGCTTTCAGAAAAATCAGCCTTGTAGTGGAATATGCTTTGATTGCCTGAGCTAAATTATCTGGCTGCAAAGCTCAGGGAAAAAAAATAAGTAACATTTTGTAGGTATCAGCATAATTTCTGGCATGTTAATCTTGTACTGAAGCTTGAAAAAAAATAGTCATTCAATTCTCTGTTGGGGGTTTATGATAGCCTTTAACAGAAGCAGGTTTAGAATAGACAAACCAAAGGACAAGAGTATACAGTCTGTTGAAAAAGAGTCTGAATATTTCCATAAATAGAATAAAGGTAGGATATTTGAAAGTAAACCATTCTGTTATTAGGTCCCTATACTACATTTTTTTTTTCTTTCAGGAGTTTAGAGGAATTACTAAGTACTTTTTTTTTTTAAAGAATAAAAGCATAGCCAATATTTAGCTATATAATCAAGTTCACATGACAACTCACACCCTGTGCTTTCAATTCCATTTGTCCCTACGCTTGTCCTTTCTTTCTTCTCCAACATCACTTTTTCCTCCTGTTACTGGAAAATTTCCATTATTGTATAAGTATGTTACAATATCTCTCTTTTTAAAAAATTATTTTTATTAACATATAGTGTATTATTTGCCTCAGGGCATAGCACATACCCTCCCCAATGTCCATAACCCAGCCATCCTATCCTTATCCCCCCTCCCCATCTCTCAAATTCATCATATCAGAGAGATCATATGATAATTCTTTCTCTGATTGACTTAATAGCTCTCTTCTTTAAAAAAAGATTTTACTATTTATTTAGAGCACCTGAGTTGAGGGAGGAGCAGAGGGAGAGAGAGAATCTCAAGCAGAATCTGCACTGAGCAGGGGACCCAATAGGGACCTCAGTCTCATGACCCTGAGATCATGACTTGAGCAGAAATCAAGAGCTGAATACTCAACCAACTAAGCCACCTAAGCACCCCTAATATCTCTTAACATACATTTAATATATCCTTTCAGCCACTTCCCCATTTCTTTGCTTACCTTCATGGTAAACCCTCAAAATACTTATACCCATTATCACCATTTTCCTTAATTTGTCTAGGTTTCATGTCTATCCATGCACAAAAAATGCTGGTTTCAAGATCATCAATAGTTTCCATGTTGTTAAATTTAATGATAGATTCTAAAACCTTATGTAACATGTACATTTCATCTGTATGTTGATGAGTCCCAAATTTTTGTCCTCACTACTAACTCTTCTCTAAACTACAAACCATATAAAATCCACTTGCATTCTTTTTTTTTTTTTTTAAGATTTTATGTATCTATTTGACAGAGATCACAAGTAGGCAGAGAGGCAGGCAGAGAGGGGGGTGGGGAGAGGTTCCTTGCTGAGCAGAGAGCCCAATGCGGGGCTGGATCCCAGGACCCTGAGATCAAAGGACCTGAGTCAAAGTCAGAGGCTTAACCCTCTGAGCCACTGAGGTGCCCCTCCCCTTGCATTCTTATAGGCATCTCAAACTTAATATATCTAAAACAGTTCTTGATTTCTTGAGTCATCCTCAGTCTAAAAATAACAGCTCCATTCTTCCAGTTGCTCAGGACAAAACTATTAGAGCAAGCCGTAACCACCCTTTTTCTCTCATGTGCCTGCATGAACTGTTGGTTTTATCCTTAAAATACATCCAAACCCTAAACCACCTCAGTTCTCATCTGAGTTACTGCAATACTAATTTTCCAACTTTCACTTTTCTGTACCTTATTCTTGTTCCTTATGATTATTAGGCTTTTCATCTCTTCTTTCTCTGAAAGGAAAGAAAAAATCTGCATGGTTCTACTCCTGATTTCTACAGGACTTTGCTTATATGGCTGGCAGATCATCAGGAAGAAATTTTCTTACTTCTTTATATAAAACAGCACTTCATTTATTATTACTCTTATCTCTTCACCCTGCTAAAGTCTCAATAGTATTTCTTAACTTTCTGAAATGAAATTCGTGCATTTTTCATTCAATCATTCCATTTTTGTCTATCACACCTCACTAAAATGAGGTCGCCACAAGAGAGATAGTCTGTTTTGTTCATTGTTGTATCTGGAAGACTGACTGGCACATAATAAATAGGTGTTCAATAAATAACTATTGAACAGATCCCAATTTTATCTTGACTTCTAGTAATTTTCAGTAGTGTCTGGTCACATGAAATAATTATGAAATAATAGCTAAATTTATACTTAACTTTAAGATACTTGTTTTAGCTCTGAATATCCCTTAAAGTTCAACTGCCACAGCCTATATTTCTCTTTAGTGAGTATGTTTGCGCTTGTAACTTTGTACTGGAAAGAGTTCACATGGGGTGGAGGGAATAAGGTGACCCTATGAAGCCAGTCAGATAAACCAAATCAAACTGATCACTGGGGTGGTTTGTTGCTACCAGATCATAGTAAAACCACAAATGGGATGTCCGCAACAGTAAAGGATGCCAGACTTCTCTTCTGGAATTTTGTTGAGTGAATAAAATGATCAATTACTATAAAAAGAGAGAATTTATTTTAAGAGGCCTCAAAGCTTCTGCTAAATTAACTTTTACACAAATATTCTCTTGCAGAGGAGTGTAGTATTAGTGACTTAATGTAAATATATCTTTTGAGGATTTTAAGCTGAATATTCAACTGATCAAAATCAGTGACCTATTTTCTTTCTAAATGTTTATTATTCAAAAATCTATGAAGATGTTGAACAATGACTTTTTTTCTCCCTGGAAACTTTTTTTTTTTTAAATCAGCTCTCTGAATAAAATACAATCTCCTAATTTTTGTTCTTATATCTGTGACTGTTAGTTTTTTTTTTAACTTTTTTTAAAATTAATTTATTTTTTCAGCGTAACAGTATTCATTGTTTTTGCACAACACCCAGTGCTCCATGCAAAATGTGCCCACCCTATTACCCACCACCTGTTCCCCCAACCTCCCACCCCTGACCCTTCAAAACCCTCAGGTTGTTTTTCAGAGTCCATAGTCTCTTATGGTTCGCCTCCCCTTCCAATTTTTTTTTTTTTTATAAACATATAATGTATTTTTATCCCCAGGGGTACAGGTCTGTGAATCGCCAGGTTTACACACTCCACAGCACTCACGATAGCACGTACCCTCCCCAATGTCCATAACCCCCTCCCCCTCTTCCAACCCCACCTCCCCCCAGCAACCCCCAGTTTGTTTTGTGAGATTAAGAGTCATTTATGGTTTGTCTCCCTCCCAATCCTATCTTGTTTCATTTATTCTTCTCCTATCCCCCTAACCCCCCATGTTGCTTCTCCATGTCCTCATATCAGGGAGATCATATGATAGTTGTCTTTCTCCGACTGACTTATTTCACTAAGCGAGGATGTGGAGAAAGGGGAACCCTCCTACACTGTTGGTGGGAATGCAAGCTGGTGCAACCACTCTGGAAAACAGCATGGAGGTTCCTCAAAATGTTGAAAATAGAACTAACCTATGACCCAGCAATTGCACTACTGGGTATTTACCCTAAAGATACAAACATAGTGATCCGAAGGGGCACGTGTACCCGAATGTTTATAGCAGCAATGTCTACAATAGCCAGACTATGGAAAGAACCTAGATGTCCATCAACAGATGAATGGATAAAGAAGAGTGGTATATATACACAATGGAATACTATGCAGCCATCAAAAGAAATGAAATCTTGCCATTTGCGATGACGTGGATGGAACTAGTTTTTTTTTTTTTAAGATTTTATTTATTTACTTGACAGATAGAGATCACAAGCAGGCAGAGAGGCAGGAAGATAGAGGAGGAAGCAAGCTCCCCACTGAGCAGAGAGCCCAACGCAGGGCTCAATCCCAGGACCCTGGGATCATGACCCGAGCCGAAGGCAGAGGCTTTAACCCACTGAGCCAACCAGGCACCCTGACTATTAGTTTTTTTTCATTGTATCCTTTTCAACTTATCTATGCTTCCATTTTTTGGTTTCTTATTTTTTGGGGGGGATAAGGCAACTTTATTAAAATATAAATTATATACCTTGTAATTCACCCATTTAAAGTGTACAAATCAGAGTTATGCAGTTATTACCACAATCAATTTTAGGATATATATATATATATATATATATATTTTAGTTTCATAGTTTTATGTGAAATATATTTGTTGTTTTTTATTTATTTATTTATTTTCAGCGTAACAGTACTCATTGTTTTTGCACCACACCCAGTGCTCCATGCAATTTTAGGATATTTTTAATCACACCAAAAAGAAACTCTATAACCTTTAACTTCAGTTCCTTCTGTTCCTTCCTCACACTTTTGTGACTGGCTCCTTTCATTTAATATAATATATGTATTTTAAGATTTTATTTATTTATTTGTTCGAGAGAGAAGGAGCTAGTGTGCACAAGCAGGGGGAGTGGCAGGCAGAGGGAGATGCTGGCCTACTACTGAGAAAGGAGCCTGACATGGGACCATCCCAGGACTCTTGGATCATGACCCCATCCCAGGACTCTTGGATCATGACCCCAGCTGAAGGCAGAGGCCTAACTGACTGAGCCACCCAGGCATCCCTAGTATATTTTCAAGAATCATCCATGTTATAGCATGTATCGGTACTTCATTCCTTTTGATTGCTAATATTCCATTTTATGAGTATATTCTATTCACTAGTTAGTGAACATTTGGGTTATTTCCATTTTTTGGCTATTATAGATAATGCTGCTGTGAATATTCATGTATAACGTTTTTTAAAAAAAGATTTTATTTATTTATTTGAGAGAGAGAGGGGGAGAGCACAGAGGGACAGTGGGAGGGAGAAGCAGACTCCCTATTGACCAGAGAGCCCAACGCAAGGCTCAATCCCAGGACCCTGAGATCATCACCTGAGTCAAAGTCAGATGCTTACCCGACTGAGCCACCTGGATACCCCATGTACAACTTCTTTTAGAGAAACACTTTTTGATTTCTCTTGGGTATCTACCTTGAAGTGGAATGCTGTGTTATATGGTAACTATGTTCAATCTTTTTAGGAACTATTGGCTTGTTTTTCAAAGAGGCTGAACAATTTTAAATTTCTGCCAGCAATGCATAATGTTTCCAATTTCTTCACTTCCTCAGCAACACTTGTTATTATCTGTCTTTGTTATTTATGCTTCCAGGTGGGTGTAAAGTGGTATCTCACTGTGGTTTTGATTTATATTTCACTGACAGCCACTGATATTGAGAGTCTTTTTATGTGCTTATTGGCAGTTTCTATGTTTTCATTGGAGAAATGTCAGATCCTTTGCCCATTTTTTAACTGGGTTATTTACTGTTTTATCATTGACTTGTAAAAGTTCTTTATATAGTTTAGATACAAGTTCCTTATCAGATAAATAATTTGTAAATATTTTTTCCCATTTTGTGGGTCGTCTTTGCTTTTTCTTGATGATGTCCTTTGAAGCACAATTTTTTTAATTCCAAAAAAGTCAATTTTTTTGTTATTGCATATAATCTTGATGTCATATCTAAGAAACTATTGCATAATCCAATATTACAAATATTTATAGTTTTAAACAAGTACAAATGTTTATAGTTTTAAATAAATACAAATATTTATAGTTTTACTGCTTACATTTAGGTCATTGTTATATTTTTGAGTTAATTTTGTATGTATTATGAGATAGGGGTTCAAATTTTGCATGTGTGTTTCTAACTCTCCTAGTACCCTTTGTTGAAAAGCCTATTCTTTTTCCTTTTCAATAATTGTTCTGGCATCTTTATTAAAAATAAATTGAAGGGTTAATGGAGAACGATATAAAATAAAAATCATCAGAAATAGAAGATACTGAATAGATACCATATGTCACAAGAAATATACATTAATTAAATTTGATTGTTAAAAGACAGAAATAACCATATGTGTTAAGGCACAGTTATAAGACCTACAAACAGAGTTACCTATAGCATAATAATATAGAAATGTTGAAATAAAGAGCTAATAAATATATTCGAAGAAGTACTAAGCAAAAGAAAGAAACTAATATCTATATTTCTTTCAGGAGAAATAGATATTAAAGAAGAAGGCAATTATTAAAGATAAAGGTCATTATACAATTATAAAAGAGACCTGGACTACATGCAAAGCCTAAATCTGAAGACATGAAAATATAGCTATGTGTGTGTATATGTGTGTGTGTGACAAATATGAGTAGTACTTTTCATGCATATAGTTTGAATTAGAAGGAGGAATTTGTAAATTCAAGATCATGTTGAGAGATTTAAACAACGTTCTCTGAAGTTCAGAAATCAAATAAACTAAGAATAGGAACTGCATGAGTAACATAATTAGAAAAGTTGTTTTATTGTACATTACATATCCAGCAAATAGAGTAAAACTATTTTTAGCCACACATGACATAATTACAGAATAGACTAGCTGCTGCAAAAAATCTCAAATACAGTAAAGAATTTAGAGCATAGAAAACATATTCTCAAACCACAGTGAAATATAAAAAATCAATAACAACAAAAACAACAATAAAAACAATAAAAATAGCATAGGACAGTTATTTTTTAATTTTTAAAAATATATTTAAAAAATTTTTTATATTTATGTTTATTTATTTTTTAAACTTTTTTTCAGTGTTCTAAAATTCATTGTTTATGCACCACACCCAGTGCTCCATGCAATACGTGCCCTCCTTAATACCCACCGCCAGGCTCACCCAACCCCCACCCCTTCTCTCTGAAACCCTGTTTGTTTCTCAGAGTCCACAGTCTCCACAGTCTCTCATCGTTTGTCTTTCCCTCTGATTTCCCCCAATTCACTTCTCCTATTTGTTTATTTTTTATTATGTTATGTTAGTCACCATGCAGTAGCACATCATTAGTTTTTGTTTTTTTTTTCAAATTTATTTTATAATGTTCTTTTTTTTTCCTTTTTTTCATTTTTTTTTCATTTTATTTATTTTTTCAGTGTAACAGTATTCATTCTTTTTGCACAACACCCAGTGCTCCATGCAAAACGTGCCCTCCCCATTACCCACCACCTGTTCCCCCAACCTCCCACCCCTGCAGAGAGGCAGGCAGAGAGAGAGGAGGAAGCAGGTTCCCCGCTGAGCAGAGAGCCTGATGCGGGGCTTGATCCCAGGACCCTGGGATCATGACCTGAGCTGAAGGCAGAGGCTTTGACCCACTGAGCCAGGTGCCCCAAAATTGAGACAATTTATCGTGGAAGAAGAAATCACAAGGTCAATCAGAAAATATTTATAACTGAGTGTTTACAAACTGTAAGGATCAAGGCTATTTTGTAGGAGAAACAGCAAGGATGTATGGACTAGCTTTAATAGACATCATGAATTTTATAGTGTAGGAGAGTGAAACAAGATAATGGAACAGCATAACTAACATAATTTATGGGAGTTGGTATGACAAAAATACAAATAATTGGAAATTAATGGACCATTCAGGAAGTGGGGAAGGAATGGGGACTGTGTATAGGAAAAATAAAAATTAGATCCGTATTATATACTACATTATTTAGAGGCCTAAACTTGAAAAGCTAAACTTTAACAGTATTAGTAATATTATCAAAGAATACTTAATATATCTGTTTTGGGGGGTACCTGGGTGGCTCAGTTGGTTAACCAACTGCCTTTGGCTCAGGTCACCATCCCAGAGTTCCCAGACCAAGTTCTGCATCGGGCTCCCAACTCCGTGGGGAGTCTGTTTCTTCCTCTGACATTCTCCCCTCTCATACTCTCTCTTACACACACTCTCTCTCAAATAAATAAAACCTGTTTTTGTTTTTTAAATAAATAAAATCTTAAAAAAGCTTTTTATCCAAGTTAAAATAGAATTCCTTAAATAAGACCTAAAAGCAAAAAACATAATAAATATTTCATTGAGTAATTGAGTTCATTAACATTAAAATTCTTTATAGAGCTAGGCTCAAAAAACAAAATTCAAGACAAACCATAGATTTGGACAAAATATTTGTAATTATAAATCACAAAGGAGAAGCTTATGGAAATCTCATCACTGGGCAAAAACTACAAACCCACAAACTACAGAAGAAAAAACTGAGTCTCATGCTGTGTTATATAAGGACAGCTAATTTCACTACTCATTACATACAAATTAAAATAGCAATGATAGACCATTTCTATTAAATCGGAGAATTTTTTAATTTGATAAAACTAAGCATTGTTAAGATGGGGAAATAGGACACTCATAGAGCTGGTGGGAACTTAAATTAGAATAACTATTTTTTGGAGGGCAATTTGGCAATAACTGAATTTGCAAAATCCTGCATATCAGTGATGTATTTCATTTCAGGAATCTTTTTCTCCATATATATTCCTTTTCTGTCTCTCTGTCTCTTTTTGTCTCTCTCTGTGTATACACATACTCATATATGAATTCTGGTTTATGTTCATAAGAAAACTTGTAGAGAATAATATAGCACTTTTATCATAGTAAAACTATTACAAACAATATATAGGTAATAGGACAATGGAGAGTTAAACTATGGTTTAGTCATATGTTTGAAAATTATTGAAGAAGTTAAACTAGATGTACAAGTTTCATCGAAGCCTTAAAATAATAATAATAATAATGGGAAAATAGTGCACGTTACAGAATGATGGAAATTGTAGATTATAATAGTTATGATTAAAGTAAATATCCTTTATATTGACTATAGGTAGATGCATGTCTGTAGTGATTCTTGAATGAAAGAACTTAATGTAAACCTTTCCATCTTGGTAAAATAGGAGTGGAAATGGGATAGATGGTGGCTTTTGTATATATCTCTAAAATTTTACTCTAAAATCATGGAGATTTGAAACATGAACACATTTTAAACATTTGCTAAATCTGGTAAGAGTATCTGCTACATTTTTTAACCATTTTCTCTAAAATATTTTGTAATTGAAATGAAAAATTTCCAGTGAAAATTGAGTTTTATTTTATCTGCTTTTAAGCCTCTATTGTCTTGTCATCTTACAAATGAAATTACTATTTTGTCCCAAGATATTTTCTGAATTGTAGGACACTTTAGCTATGATCTGAGATGCCCAACTTAGACTTAGTCTCTTTTGGGCATAATCACCAAATTTGAAGAAGGAGTTCATAATTGCAAGTATTGATGGTATATGCCGTGAGTTTGGGTAATCTGACCATTTCCTAGGCAGTGCCAGGATGCATTGTTTGCATTTTTTATTTCCATTTTTTTTTCTTGATTAGTGATAAAGGCAAGGGGGCACCTAGATGGCTCAGTCAGTTGAGCACCAACTCTTGGTTTTGGCTCAGGTCATGATCTCAGGGTCATGGGATTGAACCCCACTTCAGGCTCCCTGCTGAGCAAGAAGCCTACTTGAGATTCTCTCTCTCCTTCTCCCTCTCCCCCTCCCCCTACTCATGCTTGTGCACACACACTCTCTCTCTCAAATAAAATCTTAAAAAAAGAAAGTGATCAAGGCAAGAGACTATTGATCTTAAAAGATTGGGGATATTGCAATTCATGCCAGTTAAAGACCTTGATAACAATTAGTGTCCTTTAGGTTTGTGTATATAACTGCTTCCCCAAGAAACAGATACCATCCTTTGTGCAATTTAAAAATAAGTATCAGCCGCTCTTATCCTATATGGCATAGTCTCATGTTTTTTGTTTTTTGTTTTTTTTTTAATTTAATTTTTTTCCCCATTTTATTTATTTTTTCAGCGTAACAGTATTCATTCTTTTTGCACAACACCCAGTGCTCCATGCAAAACGTGCCCTCCCCATTACCCACCACCTGTTCCCCCAACCTCCCACCCCTGACCCTTCAAAACCCTCAGGTTGTTTTTCAGAGTCCATAGTCTCTTATGGTTCGCCTCCCCTTCTAAATTTTTTTTTTTTTAATAAACATATAATGTATTTTTATCCCCAGGGGTACAGGTCTGTGAATCGCCAGGTTTACACACTTCACAGCACTCATGATAGCACTTACCCTCCCCAATGTCCATAGCCCCCTCCCCCTCTCCCAATCCCACCTCCCCCCAGCAACCCCCAGTTTGTTTGTGAGATTAAGAGTCATTTATGGTTTGTCTCCCTCCCAATCCCATCTTGTTTCATTTATTCTTCTCCTATCCCCCTACCCCCCCATGTTGCTTCTCCATGTCCTCATATCAGGGAGATCATATGACCCAGCAATTGCACTACTGGGTATTTACCCTAAAGATACAAACATAGTGATCCAAAGGGGCACGTGTACCCGAATGTTTATAGCAGCAATGTCTATAATAGCCAAACTATGGAAAGAACCTAGATGTCCATCAACAGATGAATGGATAAAGAAGATGTGGTATATATACACAATGGAATACTATGCAGCCATCAAAAGAAATGAAATCATGCCATTTGCGATGACGTGGATGGAACTAGAGCGTATCATGCTTAGTGAAATAAGTCAATCGGAGAAAAACAAGTCTCATGTTTTAATTAGCATATTTCAGTTTGCTTTTGTACTGATTTCTTTTCAGTCACTTCTTCCAGTTGCCCTTGATTCATTTGTGCTTCAAATTCAATTAAAATCAAGTATACATCAGGATGTAAAACTTTCATACTTGGGTAGTCCTAGACTTTTTAATGGTTTGAAAATATTGTAATCACATATGTACACACAACTCTGGTTATATTAATTTATTGTTATATTCCTGTGAGAAATATTTACTTTTTGAAATTATCCCTAACAAAAATGTTAAAGCAGTAACACCTTTTTGAGACCATCAAATGTGAAAGGAAGCAAAAAAATTCTATATACTTATAAAGCTCCTTGTCTACTTAAAATATTTATATACCATGTGGCAGTTCATTCACTTAAGATAATTTACTTCAGTGAATAATTTAGTGACTTCAGGATTTGTTTATCTTTCTTATATTGCACAAATATAATGAGAGAGAAGAGTAGATTAACTATGCTATTTTAATTTAGCTTACTGGCTTATAGTAGACTTTCAACCCTCCAAAACAAATATTTATACCCTTCCAGTGATAGCAGTCTTTAAAATGTTTTACTTTATAGGAAGAACTTTAAAAATGTGTCTGTAATGTAGCCAATTATATCATCTACTTTTTAATATTCAGAATATTAAAATATATTTTACCTAACTCCTTTTAGATTTGAACTTGGAAAACATCAATGTTTCTTTTGTTTTTATTCTTTATATTTAAGATAATGATATGACATAGACAGACTGTGACATTTTGTCAATGGGTAAGCTGAGGTTCTTGGGTGAATATTCAGACTCCAGGTTCTTTAAGTCATTATAACATATCTTTCCCTCATTTCTAACTTCAGGTGGTGATAGATTAATTTAATTTAGTTTCTAGACCTGGCCGGGAGATAGCATGGAGACACGTACCATAAGTTACTCACCCTGTGGAGATAACAAATGGCTCATTAAGTAGAGCATATTTAATTATGGAATCATAGAGTGGAAGAGATTTTTGAGGGCTTCTAGTTTAACCTTTTTTTCCAATCCAAGAACTTTTCAACATGCCAGATGGATGGTTATTTAGCTACTACTTTAAACATGTGCAGTATTGAAGATTCTACAGCTTTTAAGGGAAACCTATTTCATTGGGGGCTAGGAGAGTGATTTGAAAATCCTCGCTCCTATATATCTAACAGATGCTCTTTTAAAATTCAGTCTCTTCGCCCTTGTGTTACAGCAGAGTATCCATTAGTTACTTATTTTACTTGACAGTGTTTTGGATGTTTTAGTCTGCTGTAATGCCTTTTTGTTCCCCAAATTAAGTCCTAAAAATTAGTTTGTGAGAATAATGTATTTGATTACATAATGATGAAATATAAACAAAAAGAATCATAACCAGGAAAAATAAATGTTTGTAAAATCAGTACAACACTGGGAAAGACATATACAGAAAATCTATGTGCTATGATGTTTTTGTGGTTCATCTTCAACTTAAGTTCTGTACTTCCTAGTAATAAAAGTGAAGATAGATGACATGGTTGCTTACATAAATTTCCTCCATAAGTTCCAGAGGTTTCCATTGACATAAATTTTGAAAGGATATATTATGTGGCAGTTCACATATAGTTCCCAGTGTTTTAATGACCAGTGTCCTCAATAGAGTTCTTTCAGCAAAGTATTATTATTATTATTCCTATGGTGTTTGTGCCTAGAACTTTTACAAATCTCTGACATATTCAGAGAAAAAACTGCAATGTGTCATACATTTTCATGTGAATTATGAAATTAGAAAACATGGGTAGTCTACCATTCATTTAATGAAATCTTGTCAGGCTGTGTGATATGTGTCACAGTGTAGGCTGCAAGGATGCTGTAATTCCCCAGGAAAAGCCATGCCAGGAAATAGGCTTGGTCATCTTTGAAAGACTCAGTAGGGAGTTACCAGCTACTGAGATGTCTTTCCTTCTCATAGGAGTAGTAATAGGATTCCTGCTGCTTGGCACAGCTTATATATCTTCATTAATGCAGCACTGAGTGCAGATTACACTACAGAAGCCTCAGTGCTTTCACAAGGATCAAAGTGCTAGTTCCAAAAGTTCATTCCAGTGCTATCAAATTAAAAATTATTTTTTTCTCCTTTTATTTTTATCCTACCATGGGGTCAAAAAATTAAACTGAAAATTGAATGCCTTTTTCATTTCTACATCTGAAAAGTAATTTTGAAAGTATTTGTTAAGGTGAAACTCACAGTTCTGCATCAGTCTATTCATTAGAGTGTGTTTATTCATAACATGGCTGTTGTTGATTGATAGGTAGTGCAATCATTTGACAACAGCTTCGCCAGGTGTCACTCATAATGGCTGCAAATAGCAATTCTAAAGGTAAATTATAATCTTTATAACAGTAGTTACTTATTGGGAAACTCTTTGTTACACTCTCTCTTGATACTCTCTTATCTTGGAGACAGTAAATGAAAATTATTTGATAGAAACCCTGTTTGATCTAAGGAATGCTGGAAATCTCAAAATAGCTTTGTATAAAATAGAACAAAAAAGACAAGTTACCGCAGCCAAACATAGTTATTTTAGAATATTAAATAGTGAGTTATTTTACTACTTTTGTTGAAGAAAATGTAAACAGTTAATTCAAAATAACTATATTAGCTAGAAATTCATTTTAGTGGAGGTTTATAAGAGAACGGTACTATTTTCTTGTTTGGACTTGTATTGGCAGCCTCCATGCACACAAAAGAAATGGTATGAAAAGTACATGGCTAATGTGTCAATAGAGACAAATTAGAACACTTAGCCTCCAAAGGAAATTGTTTTGTTTTGAATTGTCTGGCTCATCTCTAATTTTTAGCTGTCTCTTTGGATCAGGTCTTTTCACCTGCCTTTTCTTCAGGCTAAAGATAATTAATCCTGACTATGCTTCTCAACGTGTCTGCATAAATAAAGAAATAAGTACTGAGACACTTTCTCATGTTTGTAGTGTGTGTTATTATGTGTGATACTTAGTTTTGCAAAAAGAAATCTCTTCAAGTCAGCGTTATTATAAACTACAGTTAGTCAAACAGTTGTGAAATACTGAGTTGCATAGTGTGAATTCATGCTAGTGTGAAGTGATAACAGGATGGATTTTGCAGCCATTTGTTGTCCTAGGAGGCCTCACTGAAGCTCTTCAAGAATGAGTCTGGAGATCAGAGGTTGGAGAGAAGGCTCAAACACTGTGGGAGTGTTTCTCATTACAAAATCTGGAGAATAGAGGAGGGAGCAGATGGGCTTTCAGCAGAATTCGAAATTCTTTACACTGGGTTCTTCATTTCTAAGATTCCCTTGCAGAGAGGCTATGTGTCCTCAGGAACCAAACTGAAGGCCCTCAGGTTCTAATGGCTTGGAAGCCTTGAGATGAGACAAGAGAACCTCCTGGTGCAATGCAGAGTGACCAAGTGCTAGGAGGCGAATTATAGTTAGAAATGTACAGTTTTTATATTGGGCAAAAACTACGAGGTTTGAAAATCACATCGCTAGAACAGGAAATGCATGGGCTGGGGTTTTGGTAGTTAAAAAGGGAAAATGGAGTGAATTCACTTTACAATGACTTTTAAAAATTGTGTTTACGTCTGGTGTCCTTTGCTTCAAGTAAGGAATGCTATGAACGGGCAGTGAATTAGATGCTTTTAAGAAGAAACATATAGTGCACAGAGCACAATCAGAGCTGTGATAGAGGAGTTCAGATCTGTCTAGTGCTCTCAGTTTATTGGTCCCTCAGGAACTGCCCGGAAAATACCACAGAAAAGGTATTTTTAGGCTATAGGCAGTTGAAGTGCCATAATGAGTTCACTTATTAATCTTCAAACAGTACTGTCTGCTATTGTGTATGTGTTTTAGAGTCTAATTTATCTTACTTTTGCCTGCTATTCTAAGATATAAGGTCACATTCATAAATACAATCAAACAGCACTGTAAAAAAAGCCTCTGTGAAGAAAAGCCTCTAGAAGTACTAAATCTTTGGCCAATTGCATACCTATAAATTAAACTGAAGTCCACTATGAAGCTAATAAACTCTGTGTGTGTGTGTGTGTGTGTGTGTGTGTGTGTGTATCATGCTACCCTATATTTGAAATATTATCACAGGACAACAGGCCCTTGTATGATTTGAAAATAATGTATGGAAAAGTTGTTAGTTTAACAATGGACAATGAGCAAATTTTCTTTGATTTAATTTTTTCCTGGTTCATTAAAATTCCATCATGGAAGAAATGTAGGTTTTAAGTGGCATTTTAATAACAGTGCTGTAATATTGTGTTATCTAGATATTTTTCTCTATTACACAGGATAAAAACAAAGCTGTTGGAATCAGGATTAATTTCATAGGATTCTTGGGTTAGTGCTCTGGATACACACATAGTGTGTGTGTGTTTGTGTGTGTTTGAGTAATTTTTACATCTAGTGAGAGGAAACATCATGGAATCTGTTTCTAATTTTCTTATATATCTGTTTTCTTGCCAGTGACATTAGGAACTTCTAGAAAGCAGTGTAAGAGACAGGTTTTTAGATTTCAAGAGTTGCCTAGCAGTTGGCTGTGTATGTGGGAAGTGAAGAACTTTCTGAAGCAATCTAAAAGTAAGATGCTGTATCTTATTTAATGGGAATAACTCAGATATTAAGTAATTTCATGCAAAGCAAGAATTTGCTGCTCATATTTACATTCTATCATCATTTATTTGCAGTTATTTATTTAACTATGTTTTAAGTTTTGCAATGTATAGGTTGTGATAGCCTGTGAGAGGCAAAGTCCAAAGAAACCCAAGAGTATATATACTATTCTACTAGGTATTTTCATTCGATTTAGGGAGTATGCCATCAGTCACATCTACAGTAAATGAATGCTCAAATATTTAACTATAACCAAGAGAGAACAATGTAAAGAAGTGGCAGTATTCATACCCAAGCCAATCATTATATTATGCTATAGGAAATCACACAAAATAAAGTAGAGGTACCAATCTATGACATCAGTAATTTTGTTTCGGTTTCTTGGGAAATTAGCCCATTTCACCATAGCCTACAAATGGAAACACCACCTGATTTAATGAACTGTATTGCTACATTTTCCAGCATGGAAAAAAAAAAAAAAAAGCGGTGTATGCATGCATTTCTTTTCTTTTTGGAAATGCCACAAAATTCAGACTTAATTGTCTTAAATATCTTTAAAGAGAAAAGCAAAACATTTATGGTTATGTAGGAAACTACTATTATCCCTCTCCTGCTGCTGCTGGTCCTATTCGTTTTGCATCTGATAAAGAATAGCATTGGCTATTTGGCCACCAAATCACACTGTGGCTGTGGTACACTCTGGAACCATAGATAACAATTGCAGAGCCGCTGAGAACTGAGAAAAATGTGAGTACAGAAATGTGCCCTTTATATTGAATTTGTTAATCTTAGGAGTGTGTGGTGTGCTGTCTGTAACTGATTATCTGTTTTTAATAATACTTGATTGTCCAGAGTAGTTGACACAGTTCATGAAAATAATGTTGTATGAGTAACTGCTTCAGTCAGTGATGCATTTTTTGTCTCCTTTAGTGTAAGTATGTGTGGTGGGTTTGGTTTTATTTAATAAAACAAACAAAAAAAGGAATAGAGCTTGGCTTATGATTGCAACAAATGCCTTAAAAGCAAGCATATGATAACTTATTTCCTGAATTTTGGCAGTCTTATTGATCACTTATATACCACCTAACTTTAATATCCTTTACCAATTAAAGAATGTTATAACTTCTATCACAAGATAAATTACACATGCTCTCCTATAGCATGTTTTTAATAAATGTATTCTTATATATTGCTTTATTTATTCATAACTTATAATTCATTATACTCTGAACTGATAAACTTTACACATATAAAACATTTACTGTTTATTTCACAACTAACTTTCTTAGCAGAAAGTCCATTTTCAGCTCCTAAGAGACATCTTGCCATAAGCTACTTTCTGCAGTGTAATGATGTGATGCACCTTCATGATGAAGTCTGGACTTCTTCCAAAGAAAGAAAGTGATATAATCCTTCTGGTGAACTGTGAAATTCTCTCCCTTGCACAGTGTTTTACCAGCAGAAAATGAGCGTTCTTCATGGATAGGTTCCTTTGGGGGTCTAAGGGGAAGGGCTATATCAGGGGGCTTCAATTCAATGCCAGTTTCAGTGACAGATTAATTGCTAGTTCCAAAATGTTTCTGTACTTTTTTGGGGGGTACACATACCCCAAAGCAATTCATATGTTCCATTCTGTTGTTTTCAGTGTTGACGTGCTTTATTGGCTTCTCTAAATTCTCCCTGAGGAGTTAGTGCTATTGGCGGCAGCCATCTTTTTAATTACCCGGAAACCAGAGCAGATGACATGTTTGTGGTCACGATGGTTTTCATTGTTAGCTTTGTATTGATGGAAAAATATATGAATATGAGAAATACTAGCTATTTTAAAAATAGACACATGTAATATGTCTTACACATTTATATTTATAAGGCCATTTCATGTGGGATAGTAATTTGAATAAATGTTTCCTATAAAAATTTTTAAATGGGGTTGAGAATTATACTATCATGCTTATCAATATGTTGCATATGTTGTGGAAATAATAGGACACTGGCATCTGATTTCAATAAACCAAGCACTAATAATGTAAAACTAAAAGGAGTCACACACCTCTCAGAGCACAGGAGGAAATGTACTGCTAATGTCACCGTGACCCATGGAAACAGTGTTGCAGGAAATCCTTACTAGTTCCCTGGACACTGGCATTTTCAGAAAACAAATATAGTAATCCTCCTTGGAAACGTTTTCTTTGAAACCACAGAGTTGACCAGTAACTAAGAAATGTGGGGTCTAGAGGTAGCTCAGAGCTTCCTAAAGATCCTCAGAGTTCTTTGGTAGGACTGTTGGCCATGGAAAAAGAAGATTACTGAGACCTCTGAGTGTTTTACATATTAAGGGATGAGTACATATATTTATTTTTTATTCTCACTTGTGGTTTTTTTGTGTGTGTGTGTGACAACTCAGTTTCATAATCCCTGTCTTTACTTCATTTATTCAGCTAGTATGGTTCAGTTTGAAAGATAGTTTTTCTTCCCTTCCTCATTACCCACTCCTTCTTCAAATACAGTTTCTTTGCTTGCTTCTGTCTTGACATCAGTCTTTCCTGGAATAATGGTTGGGAACACTGAAGCTCTCCAAAGGCAGGTAGAACTGGTATTGAACTGAATTGCTACACTTAATTGTGGGCAATACTTAATGTTAGGCTACTTATTTACATTGTTGATGCCTCAGTCCTTTTAACTTTTAAATGGTCATGCTAGTGATATCACAGAGTTGTCAGGATTAAACACAATAACTCTATGTCAATAATATGCCTGACACTGAGTAACTATTCCCTAAGCAGTTATTTTTATTATTGCTATTTAACAGTAAGTCTGGTGGACATTTTCACCTGACACTGTTATTACTTATTCCTTTTCCTTGCCTCTTCTGGTGTCACACAAACTTTTCAAACTAAATGCTGCTCCAGGTATCACATGAGTGCCCTCTCTCTCTCTCTCTCTCTTTTTTGCCTTAGCTTATATAACCCTCTTAGATAACCCTCTCATATGGCTCCTCCACCCCCAAATGCCTTCCCCAATATTCTGCTGAGTAGATAATGCAGAGCTAACCATTGGTTTTCTCTGGAGTCTTCCTAGGACTTCTGTGGAAGATTAGTATTTGCCTTTCCTTCAACAACCTACTATGATGCATAAATCAGAGATGGGTAGTTGTTGGCATGTTCATATCTTGTACTCCTTAGTGAAATCTTTGTTCCTTGAGATTCAGTGTGCAATGAGTATATAGAGATTGTGGTTATAGGTACGTGATATTAGTTAAACAGGTGTGTGCAGAGATTACTGAACTCCAGCAAGCCTTCCTTCTCTCTGAGACCTTCTCTGGCTCCTCATGTAATTCCATCTGCAAATATAGAAAACCTTTGAAGTTTTGGCTTTTAGTCTTTTACTTCTCCTAGGTACTCTATCCTTAGTCATACCTATCATATCCAAAGCTTCAGATGACACACAAGTGAATGAGTCCCTGTCATCCTGCTCTCTTTGGCCCTCAAATCTTTTTATATCTGTCTGCTAGACATTTCAACAGTAATAACACCATCTCAAGCTTTGTTTTCCTACTGCAAGTTGTCCCCTTTCCTGGCTGCTACCACCCAATGAAACATTTTTTCCTGTAGCAATACTTTTCTTCCTCTCACCTATTATTGAAGATTATAAATCAAATAATTATAACATCATGCTATGCTTGTGTAGAACTTCATTCCTTACAAAGCTCTTTAGTAAACATTATTTCCCTGTACTCTTTAAAAACCTTCTGGTAACATTATTATTCCACAATTATTAAAGAAACTATATTTTCTGGTTTTACAAAACTTTCCTAAGTCTATATAATTAATAATAGCAAGAGCTACCATTTTTTCTGTGCCTGCTTTTACTTTCCACATATTATTTAATCTTTACAACAATGCTATAGGGCTGTTATTTTTCAAAGAAGAGGCATCTGAATTTCAGAGGTTTAAAGAACTTTAGATAACCTGTTAACAGAACTTTCTTCCCATTAATTCTTCCTCCCACTCAGTCTTGCTTGATAAACAGTTGTCTGAGTCATTTCCTTATCATGCTGCCAGGATGGCATCACTTACCTCATGCTATCCTTTTAGTGAGTATTCACTGCTTGCTAGTGCTGCCTGAAAATAGTAGAGATTTCTTGTACCCTGGCATATAAGGTCCAAGGTAGAGTTGTCCTAAATAACATTTCAACACTTATGCCAGATTTTCCAGTGTTCTGCAATACATTATATCTAACATTGGTTCTCCATCAGAACATCCCCAAATTTTCCAACGTGAATTTTGACTTACACCAGTAACTGTCTAAAAAACATTTCCAGTATCCTCCTGTCAGCTTATAGACCTACCTCTTCACCAAAGGATCTTTAACCCATCAAGCAGATTTGATCACTTCGTTCATTGAATTTCCATGATATTTGCATTTTATGAAGATGCTTTGGCAGATCCTGTCATCTTTTAGTCTTAGCTTTGTGCTTGTCTTATCCTGAAGCTCTTCTCTGTATCTTTCAGTTTTTAGAACAAGATCCTATATATTGCATGTTATTGGCTAAATTAAATTATATTATGCTAGCCTCTGTTATAGAAATGACTGAGTTCAGTAAAAATAACTTAAAAATAGATCCAGTTAAAAAATAAAATCTAGGACTTTGAAGTATATGTTACCAAAAGTAATCTCAGTTATGGGTATTCAAGTGGGGGGAATAGCATTAATGCAGCCAAGTTCCTACCGGAGTTTAGGCACTGGATCTAATCAAGAAAGGAGAAGGAAAGAAAAAAGAATACAAAGCAGTTTTAGAGATGGAAAAGACTGAAACCAGAAGCTCTTCTCCTCTCTTTTACTATGCATATGATCTGATGGGAGGTTTACATAACATCCATCTGCTGACAGGCACACCAGGATTTTCTCAATATTTTATAACCAGAGAACACCCCCTGCACATTGTAAAGCACACTCACATTCTCAGAGGATTCCTTATGAAATCCATGCAGTTTTTGTCTTTGTCATTGAAAAATTTAAAATACCCAAGGGCTATGGTATCTTGTTAGGAAATATAGACAATTTTATTTTCTGATCCCTGTTAATATTAATGTAGTATCTAGCACATAAATATACTATATATAGTCACATCGAGTGAAACATCATATGAACAATTGGAACAATTGACATGTTCACATTTATTTTCCTTTTCAAAAAGAATATTCTCTGTGTGTGTG
Organism: Meles meles; assembly: GCF_922984935.1. Lineage (NCBI taxonomy): Eukaryota > Metazoa > Chordata > Mammalia > Carnivora > Mustelidae > Meles > Meles meles. Next base: position 97,075,454 of record NC_060071.1, on the reverse strand, counting down.
TGTGTGAGAGAGAGAGAGAGAGAGAGAAAGAGAGAAACTGTACTAATTTAATAAATCACCTTCCATCACAGCAGATTAAAAAAAAAACACATCAAATTGAAGTATTATTATTACTTTGCTTTTTGTTCAAAAGAATGTAGGTTCCTTTCATGTTGATCTTATAGTCTGCTCTTTTTTTCCCCCCAGTTTGAATTTATTAAAAAATCCAACCACTGTGATTTTCACAAAAAAGCAAATAGCTTCGGGGAGACAATATAATAGAAACTAGTTTTGTTTGTTAATTGCCTCCCCACCTCTATCCCCAAAGTAGGATTGGCATAGGGAACTGGTCCAAATTTATACATTTTGCTGTATCATACGTCTTGTATGGGTGATGTTTCTCATAACCTGAAGGGTCAGTCTTGGTAGAAGTTAGAGTTCAATGTACTTCATGGTTCATATTGAGATATATATATATATCTGTGTCTGTCAACTAAGCAGAACTGGGATTAGGATAAGGAAAGCAAGACACCAAGGGCACAAAGTTTAAGAGGCAGTTGCTCTTAGCTGTGGACAAATGAAGACAAAGGATTATGATATGTACAAATGGCGATGCAGGGCTTTTGCCTCAGATATAGGCAATCAGTACTTTAGTGGAAGAGCAGAACATTCTCTAAGTGAGTTTAGGGGGCACAACGCAGGAGTGTATTTCAGTACTTTTTGCATAGGTAATGGAAGTGGCTTCCAGAATATATGTATTTTTTTTAATTTTATTTATTTATTTGACAGAGAGAGAGATCACAAGTAGGCAGAGAGGCAGGCAGAGAGAGAGGGGAAGCAGACTCCCTGCTGAGCAGAGAGCCCAATGTGGGGCTCGATCCCAGGATCCTGGAATCATGACCTGAGCCGAAGGCAGAGGCTTTAAACCACTGAGCCACCCAGGCGCCCCCAGAATATATGTATTTTTAATGCTGGAATGAGCTCCTTGCAATGTGTAGGGCAATCTTTCTTTGTAGCAAAGGTTGAGATATCCTTTCCTTGGAGATTTTACATTATTCAGAGGTATCTGTACAAAGATAAATATTCTCATACTATGTATAATCAAATAGGTATCTCAGAAAGTTTAGCTAATTACACAGAAAATAAGCTTGTATATTTTAATCTTCTATGTTTTAAACAAACTGGAAGTAAGAGGGGAATCGTATTTTGTCCTACCAAGCAGAAGGGAGCCAAGCACCCAAGACTAAGGTTTTTCCCTTATTCTACTCTGAAGACCCATTCTTTTATACAGAGGTACATGTGTTGCTCTTTCCATCTTAGATTCTCTATTTTTGTGAAGCTCATGCCCATGTAATTATCCACATATTCCCCAAGGCATCACCTGATAATTCAGATTTTTGAGGATCTAGTTAATAATAACCCTTTTCTTCATTTCTAGACCAGTAGAAAATTCAAGATATATGGAAAATACATGGTAAAGCTGGCTTGAAGAATAACATTCTAGCTCAAAAGCAAAAGGAACCTTCCTAATACTCCCCTCACCCTAAATCTAGAGACGTGGATCTGCAAAGTTGATTTGGCCAGGAAGCCAATGGAAAGGATCATACACTGCCTCACTGACCATGAAGTAATAAACTGGACATCTAAGGATCTGGATTTATCAGAAGAAGGAAAGAGAATCTGCTTTACTTGTGGGTGACTAACTGAAAGCAAGAGGAGAAAGGGAGAAATCTGGTCAGCACAGTATCAATTTCTTTTTTTTTTTTTTTCCAAAATCATCTATTGATTCTAATGTCATAGAGAGGAGTGATTGAGAAGTGGAGAACAGAGGAGGGGTTCACGTAAAAATGATGGCATGCCACATAGTACCTCACCAGTGTTTATGCAGTGATATAAATTTTGCTTTTGGAAATTTAATAAATCCTTTAGTTCTGTATGGTGAGAATTTGTCATTGTAAAGAAAATTTTGGTTACCTTTTCTTTGGGATAAAATTGATATGTTGATTGTTGAACGTTATGTCCAATTGTATACAGAATCAAACTCTCCATATCAAGGTCTTTGATTTATGTTATTTTCTTTAGCAAATAGGCCATTTGGCATGAAATGTTCTTTTGAACCCCATAGCTCTTAAATTGGTCCTGTCAAGTTAAAATCCCTAATGCTGTTTTGTACCATTTGAATTGGTATGTAAAACAAAAGCTATTATTAACCTGGAACTTTTTTTCTCAAGTAAAATTCTGCCTGAGGTCTGACAGGCTTTATTTTAAACCCTATTTCTTATGTGAGGAGTTTACATGCAAGCTCTGAGATTTTGAAAGCTAACCATCAATGGTGTGTGCATGAAATTTTGAGTCTTTTCTACATCTGTTATCTGGTTGAAAATTCTGACCAGAAGACACAAACGTTTAAGTTACAGACCATATGGAACATCTGGAAATTTCTCATTTCCATTTGGTAGGCCATAACTAAAGCCCCATCTCTTTCCTAGTTCATTACTTCACTCTCTAATGATTAGTGCTACAGCAAGTCTGATTTAATTCCCCTTTCTGGCTCAATAGTTTTCTATGCCTTTTATTTCCTGCTGTCTTGAACTCTGCTTCACTTGCTCCCCTCCATCTCATTTACTATAATGATAAGCCACCCTCCACAACTTATTTTGGTTCAATTAAGTATCCAGGAAGGCCAGATACTAACAACATTTTATCCTTCAATTTAAATTATCTCTTCATGAGCACACCTTATACCAAGGAGTACTTTTGGTATTTTCATTCATAAATCTCATGTTTTTGTAAAGAGCTATGAAAAACTGTTTGTATGTATATATACATATGTGTGTGTGTATTCATCTATTTCTAATTGATACAGCTTCAACTATTTTACACGTTACATTAAGTTTCTCTCTCATGTATTTAAAGATGACAATAAGGACAAGTTACCTTTTTAACATTTTAATATTTTATTCAAGCTCATTAGTTTTAGGAAGAGGTTCAGAGATAGAGAAGTCATCACATATGCAGCAAACAGCTTCTTTAAGATCTGATTCTTCATATTATTTTATTTATTTATTACTGTGTTTCCTCTTCAACATTCTCCTCAGCAAAGCTTGTCCACTTCCAACCAAGCTTTCATGAAGCCTACTTGCTCTGCCTTCCAATAAATATGTGATAAGGCTTTAGAAAGCACGTAATGACTTTGGGGGAGGGACTGGCCATGGAAATAGGGCAGGAAGATTGAAGAAAATAATTGGAGTTTTATAAATTAGAAAATGAGATTTTTTCCCCTTCTATTTTTCCTTAGAGATGACCTGCAAACTTTTGATATGAGTGGTACATGTTGAATATGTTTTTATATTCTGTAAATCTGTATTGATGTTAAAAAATGCAATAAAATATTTGCTTGATGCTATAGATGCTTGAGAGCACAACTAAGCATATTATTCTCTTCTCTTAGCTATGAACCAACCTAGAACCGGACACAGAAAACAGGAATAAAAAATGTAGGTTTTATGACTGCTAAATCTAATTTCTAGAATGCAGTTTGGACCAGAGTTCTCTATTTCCTCCTCATGAACCTTGGTACCAATAATTGGTGAGAGGTATGTAGAGCCAAGTCTTCCCTCACACACCACTGGGAAGGATAAGAGAGCACGAAGTAGACCATATGTAAGCTGCCACTCTCGGTACCTTAGGTTCTAACTAGTAGGAAAATACTGACTGACAGATGGAAGCCCATCTCCAGTCTCAACAGCCAGGGACCCCACCTGGTCTCACTGGCAGTAGGCATAGGAAAAAGGGCAAGAACTTCCCTAATATTTTGGAGAGGGTTAATGGCTCTAATACATGAGATGGTAAGAAAATGGGGGTAGGAAATGCATTGTTACTCTTACTAATGACATCTCTGTTAAAGGCACTGCTGTCATCTTTACAATTACATATACAAGTTAACTTTTTAAGCTTGAAATGCAGTTTTTGACCCAGATACTTCAATGTTTTTAGGTGTTATGAACTTAAAACTGTTACTAATTCAGCAAGTAACCATATATTTTAAAAAATATTAACCAAGAGAGAATTTTAAATTTAAAAATAGTCATCAGTCAGGGGGTTAGAGGAGAGAAATGATAACAGAGAGTAAGAAGCCTAGGAGCAGAAGCATAAGTGGAAAAAAAAAGTTAAAAAAAGAAATAGCTACTCTGGGAAAAGGGCAGAAAAAAAAAGAAAGATAAAAAGCAGCACAGTTTTTTTTGTTGTTGTTTTTTTTCAGTGTAACAGTATTCATTGTTTTTGCACCACACCCAGTGCTCCATGCAGTACGTGCCCTCCCTATTACCCACCACCTGGTTCCCCAACCCTCTGGTTGTTTTTCAGAGTCCATAGTCTCTCATGGTTCATCTCCCCTTCCAATTTCCCTCAGCTCCCTCTCCTCTCCATCTCCCCATGTCCTCCATGTTCTTTGTTATGCTCCACAAATAAGTGAAACCATATGACACTTGACTCTCTCTGCTTGACTTATTTCACTCAGCAGAATCTCTTCCAGTCCCATCCATGTTGCTACAAAAGTTGGGTATTCATCCTTTCTGATGGAGGCATAATACTCCATCGTGTATATGGACCACATCTTCCTTATCCATTCGTCCGTTGAAGGGCATCTTGGTTCTTTCCACAGTTTGGTGACCGTGGCCATTGCAGCACAGTTTTTTTTTGTTTGTTTGTTTGGTTTTTTTTTTAATATTTTATTTTATTTATTTGTCAGAGAGAAGGAGAGAGAGAGAGAGCACACAGGCAGGCAGAGGTGGAGAGAGAAGCAGGCTCCCTGCCGAGCAAGGAGACCATGCGGAACTCGATCCCAGGACCCTGGGATCATGACCCGAGCTGAAGGCAGCAGCTTAACCCACTGAGCCACCCAGGCGTCCCAACAGCACAGTTTTTTAAATTGAAATTTTAAATTGAATTTTTATAGCAGTGGTAGTTCCATAGCAAAACTGAACAGATTTTCCAATCACCCCTACCTCTACATATGCACAGTCTCTCCCACTATTAACATCCCACACCAGAGTGGTACATTTGTCAAAGTCAATGAACCTACACTGACACCATCACCCAAAGTTTATAGTTTACATTAGAATTCATTTCTGGTGTACATTCAGTGGGTTTGAACAAATGTATAGTGACTTGTGTTCTCCATTATGATAGTGTCGTATAGAACAACTTCACTGCCCTAAAAGTTTTCAGTGCTCCACTGACTCTTCCTTCCCTCTCTGTTAACCCATGGCAACCAGTCATTCTTTTACTATGTTCATAATTTTGCCTTTTCTAGACTGTCATACAATGGGAATCATGTAATATGTAGCCTTTCAGATTGGCTTCTTTCACTTATTAATAAGCATTTAAGATGCTTCCATGTTTTTTCATGGCTTGATAGCTCATTTCTTCTTAGCATTGAATGATTTCATTGTCTGAATATACCACAGTTTATTCATTCATTTACTGAAGGTCATATTGGTTGCTTCCAGGGTTCTGCAATTCTGAATAAAGTTGCTATAAATGTCTGTGTGCAGGTTACTGTGTGGACTGGACATAAATTTTCAGCTCTTTTGGGCAAATACCAAGAAATGTGATTGCTCAGTTATATGCTAAAAGTGTGTAGTATTGTAAGAACTTACCGAACTCTCTTCCAAAGTGGTTATAATATTTTACATTCCTACCAACACTAAGAGTTCCCATTGCCCCACATCCTAGTTAGCATTTGATGTAGTCAGTGTTTTGAATTTTGGCCATTGAAATAGGTGTGTAGTGGTATCTCGTTGTTTTAATTTGCCATTCCCCGATGAAACATGATATGGAAGATTTTTTCTTATGATTATTTGCCACCTGTATATCTTCCTTGGTGAATCATCTGTACAGATCTTTGACTCATTTTTTAACTGAGATGTTTCCTTTTGTTAAGGTTTTAGAGGTTTTTGTATGTTTTGCATAACAATCCTTTCTCAGTTACGTCTTTCGCAAATATTTACTCCTATTCTACAGTTTGTCTTCACATTCTCTTGACAAAATCTTTTGCTCAGAAGAGGTTTTTAATTTTGACAAAGTCCAGTTTATTAATTCTTTCATGGGTCATAACTTTGATGTCATATTTAGAAAGTCATCACCATATTCATGGTAATCTAGATTTTATCCTTGTTATCTTCCAGAAGTTTTTTAGTTTTGTATTTTACATTTAGGCCTATGAGTCATTTTGAATTAATTTCTGTGAAGAGTATAAGTTCTGTGTGTAGATTCATTTTGTTGCATGTAGATGTCCAGTTATTTGTTTAAGAAACTTCCTCTATTCCTTTGTATTACCTTTGTTTCTTTGTCAAAGATAAGTTGATTATATTTATGGAAGTTTATTTCTGAGTTCTCTGTTCCTTTCCATTGATTACTTGTATATTCTTTTATGAATACCCCATTGTCTTCATTACTGTAGCTTTATAGAAAGTCTTTTTTTTTTTTAAAGATTTTATTTATTTATTTGACAGAGAGGTCACAAGTAGGCAGAGAGGCAGGCAGAGAGAGAGAGAGAGAGGGAAGCAGGCTCCCTGCCAAGCAGAGAGCCCCATGTGGGACTCGATCCCAGGACCCTGAGATCATGACCTGAGCCTAAGGCAGCGGCTTAACCCACTGAGCCACCCAGGTGCCCTGCTTTATAGAAAGTCTTAAAGTTGGGTAGTATCAGTCCTCCAAATTTGTTCTTCAATATTTTGTTATCTGTTCTGGGTCTTTTGTCTCTACATCCAGAGTTTAGATTCATTTTGTAATCCACAAAAATAACTTCCTGGGATTTTGATAGAGATTGCATTGAATCCATAGATAAGTTGGAGTGAACCAACATCTTGACAATATTGAGTCTACCTATCCATGAACATGGAATGTCTCTCCATTTATTATTTGGTTTCCTTCATCATAGTTTTAAAGGAACATGGAATATCCCTCCATTTATTCAGTTGTTTGATTTCTTTCATCGTAGTTTTATGGTTTTCTTCATATAGATCTTGTACTTATTTTGCTAGATTTATACCTAAGTATAAATACCTAAGTATTTTATTATTTCGGGAGCTAATGTAAGTGGTACTGTTTTGTTTGTTTGTTTGTTTTGTATTGTTTTTTACATTTCAAATTCTGTCTGTTCATTGCTGGTGTGTAGGAAGGCAATTGGCCTTTGTATATTAACTATATAGCCTGTGACCTTGCCTTATTAGTTCCAGGCTTATTTCATAAAGGAGTAACATTTTTTTTTAATGTCATCAGAATTTCAAAAGACTTAGAGGGAATGTATGGTAGCACTAGGCCACTGGAATTTGAGAAAAAAATAGAAGCAGCTTAGATGAGAATCATGAAAGTAAATAAGAGGGTCTCACACAGCCAAACAAAAACTCTATTTATCTATCTATCATCTATCATCTTTTCAAATATTAAATATGCACCTAGGAATGTATAATTTAGCATACCAAAAATAAATATCTTCCACATACAGTTCAAATACTAAGGATTTCTTCTCCTTTCTCTTTATTTTTTTTTAATTTTTATTTTTTAAAAGACTTTATTTAAGACAGAAAAAGAGCATGAGTTGGGGGAGGAGCAGAGAGAGAGGGAGAAGCAGACTCCCCGCTGAGCAGGACCCTGACATGGAGCTCAATCCCAGGACCCTGGAATCATGACCTGAGCCACAGGCAGATGATTAACTGACTGAGCCAGCCAGGCACCCCTTCCTTTCTCTTTAATTCTTTGGTTTATGTAACCATAAATTATCAAAAACAGTAATATTAATTGACATAGAAGTGTTATAGACTGAGAAGTTAAATATCTTTTTAATTTATTTTTTATTTTTTAAGGAGGCTCCATACCCAGCGTGAGGCTTGAACTCATGACCCTGAGATCAAGAGTCACACACTCTTTGTGACTGAGCCAACCAGGCACCCCAAGTTCTAGTTATTTTATTCAAATGGCCTTATGTAGTCTAAGGTCTAATTTTAATAGGAGAAATGAAATCATCTACTACAGAACACTATCCCTTTTACTACAAAATGATTTGTAAGTTGCCTTGCCAGGGGATCCTGGAATTGTACACTGATGCCTTTCTTTTTTCCCTTACATTAAACTTTCATGTGTAGACTAGAACTTAATTGCCTGGTTAAGAATAGAATATGCTAATTACTGATTCTGCTGCACACATTTAAAACATCTTATCAACAATTTATAAAACAGATACTTCTCTAAAATTTTTATTTGCTTACTGAAATTTAAATAAAACATTTATTTAGCATATATTTTGCTAAATGTTATTAAAGTGATGTAATAAGTAATTATCTATTGAATTTAACTGTAATCTTTGGCTTTTGTTATTGATTCAATTAACTGCTTACTCTTAACCATAAGGCAAGTTCTACAGCATACAGCAACAATTGTAATTTACTCTAGCTGTTTCTCACATTTTAATATGTATCTATTGATTTTGCTACTTAACTGTTGTAAACACTAACAATTTTCATCATTTAGAAGTTATAGCACCCTAGCCAGATAGTTAAATCTCAGGGAGGAATGCTTCATTTGGGTGAGAAGCTTTTTATGACAACATAAAAAGCATCATGACTTACTTTTACTTAAGGCTATTGGAGTTACGATAGATTAGGGAAACAGCATGAGATTATAAAGCACTTTGTGTATTCATGCAGTCGTCATTTATACTCATTCAGGAGTAAAAAGTATTATCTGTCATTACAAGTTATTTTGAGACTTTGAGTACATTACTAGTTTCAAATCTTCCATGATTACATCTTAGATATACAACAGGGAGAATATAATGATACTATTAAAGGCACACTCTCTTTTGTAGTATCTGTCACTTAATGAAAAGCAAAAGCTTTTAAATCATTGCACTTAGCCTGAAGTGTAATGAAATGAAGTGTTCTCACTCCAACAGAAAGAATAATCAAAATGTATTAGGCAATTAACATCTTTGGTTTTTTTTCTCCACTCCTTACTCCATCATTATGACACCCATATCCTTATCCCTTAGTGGACTTGTAGAATAAACTGGGTCAAGGAGGCTGGTAAACTCTGCTGGATTTTTTCGCAGATCATAAACTGTAAAGAGTTTGGGTACAGTTTTATTGTCTATATTGTATAGTTTTATCATCTTGCCTACTCCTCCTTAGAAGACTAACAACACCTTGGAAAGTGCACTGTTTTGTTCGTTTAGATGTGCTCCATCTAGTTCCTAAGGACATCTCTCTAGAGTATTGTTTTTGTGTAGTAGGCTCCTCGCACAGGTCTGGAGGAGGAATGATCATTCTGCATTAGAAGGACATATTTTAAAACAGTGAAGTAGAGATTTGGCATTCTCTGGTTTGTATGGTAAGAGTAGAAGACCTACATCAAAGACACATGAATGTATGCTTTTTCAACTAAATTTGTCTTCATTTATCACATGAAGAAAATGATGATATAACTTCTAATTTTTGTACATGGCAAGTTTTTTATTGAAGAAAAAATACCCTGAAAGTTAAGATAATTAGCTGAATCTAAATAAGTGACATAAAATTAAAGCAAAATAGTTTTTTTTAAATCTAGATGTCAAAATGTTTGTTTGTTTTGTTTAAATCCTTCATATACCTGCCTTGTGTTTTCTTTTTGTTGTTAAGGTTTCTCTGACCATGTTAATAAATATTCAAAATGCATGGTTTTATTCTTTTGTTAAGAAATACTGAAAATGAATGCGTAATTTGGGGAATAAAACTTGAAATGATAAGAAAACAATTTTAAAACTGTTTAATAATTATATCTACATGTGACTGACTAATTGCATTGTACAGACTGACTCAAGATTAGATGAATGAATAAATATAAATACAAGAGTGATTATAAGAATGACTATTGGGGCGCCTGGGTGGCTCAGTGGATTAAGCCGCTG